>NW_024072955.1:0-4642 GCF_014754425.2 Oryx dammah
AAAGTTATGACCAACCTAGATAGTATATTCAAAAGCAGAGACATTACCTTGCCGACTAAGGTCTGTCTAGTCAAGGCTATGGTTTTTCCAGTAGTCATGTAGGATGTGAGAGGTGGACTGTGAAGAAGGCTGAGCGCTGAAGAATTGATGCTTTTGAACTGTGGTGTTGGAGAAGACTCTTGAGAGTCCCTTGGACTGCAAGGAGATCCAACCAGTCCATTCTGAAGGAGATCAGCCCTGGGATTTCTTTGGAAGGAATGATGCTAAAGCTGAAACTCCAGTACTTTGGCCACCTCATGCGAAGAGTTGACTCATTGGAAAAGACTCTGATGCTGGGAGGGATTGGGGGCAGGAGGAGAAGGGGACGACCGAGGATGAGATGGCTGGATGGCATCACTGACTCGATGGACATGAGTCTGAGTGAACTCCGGGAGTTGGTGATAGACAGGGAGGCCTGGTGTGCTGCAATTCATGAGGTCTCAAAGAGTCAGACACAATTGAGCGACTGAACTGAACTGATATCTCTGTGATGTTTGTCATGCTCCATTCACTTAACATATACAATGTATACATGGGCAATATTAAATTTACAAATGTGTATTGGGTCCAGAAGAGGAAAACACAAAAGCCAACATTTTGGGGGGCTTTGACTTTAAGATCCTTCCGACAGGAGTTCACTGGGCTGATGTTAATGGCTTGGAAGACACTCAAGAGACAGACGGTGCTGATAGACATACCCCTGCCCACTCTATGAACATACAGAAGAAGCTTTCTTGAAAAATCACTGAAAACATATTTCAACCCAAAAGCTGCTAGACATGTTGGAGAAAAGAAAAGCCTCAGGGACTTCCCTGTGGTCCCCTGGTTAAGACTTTGCCTTCTATTGCAGGGGGTGCATATTCAATCCCTGGATGGGGAACTAATCCCACATGCCTCTAGGCCAAAAAACCTAAACATAAAACAGAAGCTATGTTGTATCAAATTCCATAAAGACTTTAAAAATGGTCTACACCCAAAAGAATCTTTTAAAAAAAGTCTCTATCACTACCCACATCACATAACAAATGAATTCTGTGTGGATGCTCATCACAGTGTTTGTTTTTAGAAAAACAGAATATTTTCATGATGTTGCAATTAAGATATATCCTAAACAGCTCCAGAAATATTTAACCAATAGAGGTGAAATGACTATAGCTAATGTGAATAAAAACTGATTTTTATCAAAACACATACACTGAGATACGAGTTGTAACCAGAACAAAGAAGTCTTGCAGACGACACAGTGAAATACACAATGGGCAAATCTTTCCTACAGAAGTTTTGAAAACCAGATTAGTCATTGCATAATAACTGTGTAAAATAATTTAATGTCTTTAGTCATCAAAAATTAAAATATAACCACCACCTATGTATTGTCAAACACCAGTGAGAAATAAAAAATTGAAATGACAGAGATAACAAGTTTTGGCTAAGATATGGTCTACCAAGAATCTCATGCAGTGGTGGCAGTTGTTAAAGCTGGTACCAAAATATCGGAAAATTGTGGTACCTATTTCAGCAGACCAGATATAATCCTATATGCCAATAATTCCACTCCCATGAATATACTCAGAAACTTGTACATATATCACAGATTGGTTATAGGACTTATATGCCAGAATTTTGAATTACTCATTCCTCATAATAGTCCCAGACTTAAAACTACCTACTTGCCCATTAACAGTAGAATGAATCAATTAATTTATACTCATATTCACAATGGTATCCTAAACAGCAATGTGAATGAATGCTAGCAGTAGGATGCAATGATACAGATAAATTCACAAAATTATCCAGAATGGAAACAAAGTCAATATGAAAGAGTTCCTGTAGTATAATTCCAATTAAGTAAACTACCAAATGAGCAAAAGTGATCTGATCTCTTAACCGTTAGAATAAATCAAATCTATATCCCAACAATTCCACTTCTACCAATATACATGACAGAATTACATTCTTGGAGACAGTTACTCAAGGAGGTACAGGAAGGGTTTTGGAAAGCTGAACATTCTGTTTCTTAATCTAGGTGTTGCCTATGGAAGTTTAGGTGCTGAAGAATTCCACTGAACTGTGCAATTATAATTTCATGTATATATCTTGAGTTTTTAAAAAATTACTATCATGCACACAAAAAACTTGGAAGTTGCCAGGAAAAACTTGTCCTGTGAATGTGTTTGATCTGCTGATTGTGCCTGTGCAGGATGAAGCTTACAGATTTGCAACCCAGATGCTGAGACATCAGACAATAATAACCCTGCTCCATGTAGTGAGTCACTGACTTTGTTAATGAAATTCAGCAGAGCAGTATCCCAAATTTTTGTTCTTTGTGATGGTTTTGTCACTCTATTTGGCAATCATATACACAGCAATAAAATGACATTTACCAGCATATACAGTGTCAAGTAGAGCAAAGTGAGATCTTTACTTCAAGTTCCACCCACCTGGATTTCCTAGGGCTGAGCCATGACTACTGGAGACACTTAAGGGGCAGATGGTGCCCATGGACATGCTCTGTCAGCTCTGTGAGGAGAGAAAACAAAATCTGGATGGATAAATCACAGAAGGCATGCTTCAACTAGAGGCTGCCCTTGTCTCTGGGACACCTTCAAAGGGAATGGCTAAAAAGTGATTGTAGTCAGGTGTTTCAGAATCGAATCTGTGGGTCTCTACCTGCTTTCGCTGTAGTAAAGGAAGAGGTAAAGGTAAAGAAAAGAGAAAATGCCCAGGATTCCAACAGTAGTCTGAGATAAATAGACCTTTCTTAATTGCCAAAAATCTGGAGGCCATTCCACTAGTTCCCAGTGGCTGACATTTGTCTTCAGAGCAGCGTATCCTCTGTGGGAATGTGTAGTATGGGCTATATTTATCATATCAACTGATAGCCAATATACTCTCTGAGAAATATTTACTTCAAGTTTGGTTTTGTAAAGAGGCTTCCCAGTGTGAATATATTTATACAGCTTACTTAGTTAGCACTTACATGAAATGATTGCTATTCTGCCATATATTTGGTTGTGGTTTTTTAGTTGCTAAGTCATGTCTGGCTCTTTGCTACCCTCATGGACTGTAGCCCATCAAGCTTTTCTGACCTTGGGACTCTCCAGACAAGAATACTGGAGTAAGCTGCCATTTCCTTCTCTAGGGGATCTTCTAGACCCAAGGATCAAACCCCTGTCTCCTGTGTTGGCAGGCATGTTCTTTACCACCAGGGAAGCCCTGTATATAGGGTACCTTCTTTGATTTCCATAATTGCGTGAGATAGGTACTGGCATTATTTTCACTAAAAAGATAAGGAAACCTAAGTTACATAGAGGTTAAACAGTTTGTCTAAACTCACCCCAACACTGGTTTGGGTCTAATGGTTTAAATATGGCTAGGCTGGTTGCTAAGACTGTGCCCCAACCAGTGTGATACACTAACTGAACACATCAGCTTGTTGTGGTTTTTTAGTTGCTAAGTCATGTCTGGCTCTTTGCTACCCTCATGGACTGTAGCCCATCAAGCTTTTCTGTCCTTCGGACTCTCCAGAATTCTTACAAATCTAGTATCTAGACCTATATTTTAGTTTTGTAGTTATACTTTTATTTCATATCATTTTCATTTTATTTTATAATTTTGGTTGTAAAAAATTTCCTTTTTATTTAGGGATTTATTCTATAGGTCATTATCAAATATGAATGACATTTTAGAGATAATAATAAAGTATAGATGCTGTAATTAGAGGCTAATTCTACAGAAACTTCCCCATGTACAGGTTGCATTGAATGAATATAAAATTTGTTCAATATTAATTTGGCAGCAGAAGGACTCATTTGCTATCATCCCAGGGACCAAAACACAATGACATCTTCCACATTATCAGATAATACTACCTTGTTTCCTAAACTGTGATACATGAAATACTAATAGGTGATAAAACAAGGGAGCTGGAAATGAAGTTCTTGATAATTTTAGTCTCAGTGCTCAGTATTTATTAATACTTATATTAATGAAACTATTAACCATAAGGCAAGATTTGTGAAAGATATTAAAGTACAAGAGACATACAAAAGAGTCTGGAGAATATGGAATCTTGCACATCATATAAATTGAAATAATAAAATGAGTTGTAGTTCAGTTGAGTCACTCAGTCGTGTCCAAATCTTTGCGACCCCATGAATCGCAGCACGCCAGGCCTCCCTGTCCAGCACCATCTCCCAGAGTTCACTCAGACTCATGTCCATGGAGTCCGTGACGCCATCCAGCCATCTCATCCTCTGTCGTCCCCTTCTCCTCCTGCCCCCAATCCCTCCCAGCATCAGAGTCTTTTCCAATGAGTCAACTCTTCGCATGAGAGGGCCATGGTGCAGGAGCTTCAGCCTTAGCATCATTCCTTCCAAAGAAATCCAAGGGTTGATCTCCTTGCAGTCCAAGGGACTCTCAAGAGTCTTCTCCAACACCACAATTCAAATGCATCAATTCTTCGGCGCTCAGCTTTCTTCACAGTCCAACTCTCACATCCATACATGACCACAGGAAAAACCATAGCCTTGACTAGACGGACCTTTGTTGGCAAAGTAATGTCTCTGCTTTTGAATATACTATCTAGGTTGGTCATAACTTT
>NW_024072956.1:0-1277 GCF_014754425.2 Oryx dammah
CCGCGTTGTGGGGCTGCCTCTCCCACACAGGGGCACTGGGAGCCCGGTCCTCTCCGTGATGCGCTGAGTCCGGTCGGCCAAGCACCAGCGGGAGAAGCCTTGAGTTGGCCTTCCCTCCCGTCTAACACAGCGCTAAGTGCTGGAGCCCTTGGCAGGGTGAAAGCCACCAGCCCCTAAACCCTCCCCAAGGGAGCCTGGGTCCTAGGTGCAAAGGCAAGGCAGGACAGGAGCTGAGGCCTGCAAGGCGCCAGTGGCGTCTCCCAGCCTGGGGCAGCATGCTCCTTCCTGGGCAGGAACACTAGCAGTGAAGCAAGTCTGGGCAAGTCTCGCCCAGGGCAGAGCAGACTCACCCCAGGTACTCTGCCAGATCGGGCCTCTGAGCAGAGCTGGAGCTCTGCCGTTCTGGAGGAGCACTTGGAATCTCCCAGCCAGGCCTTGCAGATGCATGCAGCTGGGCTGCCTGCTCCTCCCCCTAGGAGGCTCGCTTCCCAGCGGGCTGTGCTCTCGGCTTCCATGCGGGGGCGCCACGCGCCTCCCGGAGGTCTTGGCTCCGGGGCTGCTTCCCTGAGCTGGGGCTGTGGTCGGGAGCTCAGAACCGCAGGGGCAGGTCCCAACCACTTGCAAGCCTCTGTGCTGGGGAGGAGAGCCCTAGGGAAATTCGGTCTGTCAAGCAACTGGCAGGCGAGCAGGGACTCACCCTCCAAGTTGTGGGGCTGCCTCCCACACCGAGGGGCCCTGGGAGCCCGGTGCTCTGCGTGTTGCGCTGAGTCCGGGCGGGGAAGCACCAGCGGGAGAAGACTTGCCGTTGGGCTTCCCTCCCGTCTGACACAGCGCTAAGAGCTGGAGCCCTTGGTAGACTGAAAGCCACTGGCCCCTAAACCCTCCCCAAGGACGCCTGGGCCCTAGGTGCAAAGGCAAGGCAGGAGAAGCGCTGAGGCCAGCAAGGCGCCAGTGGCGTCTCCCAACCTGGGGCATGATGCCCCTTCCTGGGCAGGAAAAATAGCAGCGAGGCAAGTCTGGGCAAGTCTCGCCCAGGGCAGAGCAGCCTCACAACAGGGACTCTGCCAGATCGGGCCTCTGAGCAGAGCTGGAGCTCTGCCGTTCTGGAGGCGCACTTGGGATCTCCCAGCCAGGTCTTGCAGATGCAAACAGCTGGGCTGCCTGCTCCTCCCCCAAGGTGGCTCACTTTCCAGCGTGCTGTGCACTCGGCTTCAATGCGGGGGCGCCACCCGCCTCCCGGAGGTCTTGGCTCCGGGTCTGCTTCCCTGAGCTGGGGC
>NW_024072956.1:1377-4640 GCF_014754425.2 Oryx dammah
GCTGCCTCCCACACCGAGGGGCCCTGGGAGCCCGGTGCTCTGCGTGTTGCGCTGATTCCGGGCGGCGAAGTACCAGCGGGAGAAGACTTGCAGTTGGGCTTCCCTCCCGTCTGACACAGCGCTAAGTGCTGGAGCCCTTGGCAGGGTGAAAGCCACCGGCCCCTGAACCCTCCCAACGGCCGACTGGGCCCTAGGTGCAAAGGAAAGGCAGGAGAAGAGCTGAGGCCAGCAAGGCGCCAGTGGCGACTCCCAGCTTTGGGCAGCATGCTCCTTCCTGGGCTGGAACAATAGCAGCGAGGCAAGTCTGGGCATTCTCGCCAAGGGCAGAGCAGCCTCACACCAGGGACTCTGCCAGATCGGGCCTCTGAGCAGAGCTGGAGGTATGCAGTTCTGCAGGTGCACTGGGGATCTCCCAACCAGGCCTTGCAACCCACGCAGCTGGGCTGCCTGCTCCTCCCCCTAGGTGCTCGCTTCCCAGTGTGCTGTGCACTCGGCTTCCATGCGGGTGCGTCACTCGCCTCCCGGAGGTCTTGGCTCCAGTGTTGCTTCACTGAAGTGGGGCTGTGGGCGGCAGCTCAGAACCTCAGGGGCAGGCCCAAACCACTTGCACGTGTCTGTGCTGGGGAGGAGAGCCCTAGGGAAACTCGGTCTGTCAAGCAACTGGCAGGCGAGCAGGGACTCAGCCTCCGCGTTGTGGGGCTGCCTCCCCCACCCAGGGGCCCTGGGAGCCCGGAGCTCTCCGTGCTGGGCTGAGTCCGGGCGGCCAAGCACCAGCGGGAGAAGCCTTGCAGTTGGGCTTCCCTCCCGTCTGACACAGCGCTAAGTGCTGGAGCCCTTGGCAGACTGAAAGCCACCGGCCCCTAAACCCTCCCCAAGGGCGCCTGGGCCATAGGTGCAAAGGCAAGGCAGGAGAGGAGCTGAGGCCAGCACGGCGCCAGTGGCGTCTCCCAACCTGGGGCAGCATGCTCCTTCCTAAGCAGGAAAAGTAGCAGCGAGGCAAGTCTGGGCAAATCTCGCCCAGGGCAGAGCAGCCTCACACCAGGGACTCTGCCAGATCGGGCCTCTGAGCAGAGCTGGAGCTCTGCCGTTCTGGAGGCGCACTTGGGATCTCCCAGCCAGGCCTTACAGATGCACACAGCTGGGCTGCCTGCTCCTCCCCGGAGGAGGCTCGCTTCCCAGCGTGCTGTGCTCTCAGCTTCAATGCGGGGGCGCCACGTGCCTCCCGGAGGTCTTTGCTCCGGTAATGCTTCCCTGAGCTGAGCCAGTGGGCGGCAGCTCAGAACAGCAGGGGCAGGCTCAAGCCACTTGCACGCGTCTGTGCTGGTGAGGAGAGCCCTAGGGAAACTCGGTCTCTCAAGTGCTAGAAGGCGAGGTGGGACCCAGGCTCTGCGTTGTGGGGCTGCCTCCCCACTCAGGGGCCTTGGGAGCAGCCCGGTGCTCTCCGTGCTGCGCTGAGTCCGGGCGGGCAAGCACCAGCGGGAGAAGCCTTGCAGTTGGGCTTTCATCCAGTCTGACACAGCGCTAAGTGCTGGAGCCCTTGGCAGGGTGAAAGCCACATGCCCATAAACCCTCCCCAAGGGCGCCTGGGCCCTATGTGCAAAGGCAAGGCAGGAGAGGAGCTGAGGACAGGAAGGCGCCAGTGGCATCTCCCAGCCTAGGGCAGCATGCTCCTTCCTGGGCAGGAACACTAGCAGTGAGGCAAGTCTGGGCTAGTCTCTCCCAGGGCAGAGCAGCCTCACAGAAGGGACTCTTCCAGATCGGGCCTAGGAGCAGAGCTGGAGCTCTGCCGTTCTGGAGGCGCACTTCGGATCTCCCAGCCAGGCCTTGCAGATGCTCGCAGCTGAGCTGCCTGCTCCTCCCCTGAAGAGGTTCGCTTCCCAGCGTGCTGTGCATTCGGCTTCCATGCAGGGGCGCCACGCGCCTCCCGGAGGTCTTGGCTCCGGGAATGCTTCCCTGAGCTGAGCCTGTGGGCGGGAGCTCAGAACCGCAGGGGCAGGCCCAAACCGCTTGCACGCCTCTGTGCTGGTGAGGAGAGCCCTAGGGAAACTCGGTCTCTCAAGTGGTAGAAGGCGAGGAGGGACCCAGCCTCCGCGTTGTGGGGCTGCCTCCCCCACTCAGGGGCCTTGGGAGTAGCCCGGTGCTCTCCGTGCTGCGATGAGTCCGGGCGGCCAAGCAGCAGAGGAAGAAGCCTTGCAGTTGGGCTTCCATCCCGTCTGACACAGCGCTAATTGCTGGAGCCCTTGGCAGGGTGAAAGCCACCGGCGCCTAAACCCTCCCCAAGGGCGCCTGGGCTCTAGGTGCAAAGGCAAGGCAGGAGAGGAGCTGAGGCCAGGAAGGCGCCAGTGGCATCTCCCAGCTTGGGGCACCATGCTCCTTCCTGGGCAGGAACACTAGCAGCGAGGCAAGTCTGGATAAGTCTCTCCCAGGGCAGAGCAGCCTCACACAAGGGACTCTGCAATCTCGGGCCTGTGATCAGAGCTGGAGCTCTGCCCGTCAGGAGGCGCACCTGGGATCTCCCAGCCAGGCCTTGCAGACAAACGCAGCTGGGCTGCCTGCTCCTCCCCTGAGGAGACTCGCTTCCCAGCGTGCTGTGCACTCGGCTTCCATGCGGAGGCGCCACGCGCCTACCGGAGGTCTTGGCACCGGGGCTGCTTATCTCAGCTGGGGCTGTGGGCCAGAGCTCAGAACCACAGGCGCAGGCCCAAATCACTTTCCCGCGTCTGTGCTGGAGAGGAGAGCCCTAGGGAAACTCGGTCTGTCAAGCGCTGGCAGGCAGGCAGGGACTCAGCTTCCACGTTCTGGGGCTGCCCCCACCAGGGGACCTGGGAGCAGCCCGGTGCTCTCTGTGCTGCACTGAATCCGGGCGGCCAAGCACCAGCGGGAGAAGCCTTGCAGTTGGGCTTCCCTCCCGTGTGACACAGCGTTAAGTGCTGGAGCCCTTGGCAGGGTGAAAGCCACCGGCCCATAAACCCTCCCCAAGGGCGCCTGGGCCCTAGATGCAAAGGCAATGCAGGAGAGGAGCAGAGGCCAGGATGGCTCCAGTGGCGTCTCCCAGCCTGGGGCAGCATGCTCCTTCCTGGGCAGGAACAGTAGCAGCGAGGCAAGTCTGGGCTAGTCTCGCCCAGGTAGAGCTTCCTCATACCAGGGACTCTGCCCAGGCGCCCTTGGCGAGGGTTTAGCGGACAGTGTGTTTCAGCCTGCCAAGGGCTCCAGCATTTAGTGCTGTGTCAGACGTGAGGGAAGCCCAACTGCAAGGCTTCTCC
>NW_024072957.1:0-754 GCF_014754425.2 Oryx dammah
ATACTCCCTTTCGAAGTTCAAGAGGAAAAATGTGATTTGCTTCGAGATGCCTCAGCAGAAAAGTGCCTCATCTAGCCTGGAGGGGAGAACCTCTTGGATTTTGAAGAGTTGTGGCGGGACCTTCTCGAGTTACGACGTTGATGCCTGGGAACCTCCCTTGTGGCCTCAGGAAAGGCCAGTCTCCATGCGAGTTGCGAGCAGCCTGTCGGGAATCCTCTGCATTCCGTGCAACGGCCTGAGTCCTCTTCTGGAGTCTATGATGGAACCTGAGGATTCCTCTCCACTACTGAAATGGATCTTGGGGTATTTCCGGAGGCAACCACAGGGGAGTCTGTCCTAGTCTCGATTGGGGACATGAAGGTCGGCTTTCCTCATGAGGTGCAGCAGCCATGGCAGTCTTCCCATCGCCTTGATACAGGGATCTGTGGCATTACATGGAGGCTTTCCCACGAGGGTTTCTCACAGGGCTGTCACACGTGCCACTGTGGTGTGAGTCGATCCTCGGTGTGCAAGTCGACGCCGTGCAGGGAAATCAGGTTCTTCTACAGTGGACTGAGACATTTTGTGCACATTGTGAATGGTGGTACCACCGTTGGAGTTCCTCTCGAATTTCCTGTGGAGAGCGCCTCCTCCGAGATGCACCAGGAAAGCCAGGAATCCTTTCTGGACGAAGCAGGGAATGGAAGCTTCATCTAGAGTTATGAGGAGGAAACGGGGCTCCTCTTGATGTAGGCGGGACCCTCGGGGTTGCTCT
>NW_024072957.1:764-4640 GCF_014754425.2 Oryx dammah
CGCCTCCTCCGAGATGCGCCAGGAAAGCCGGGAATCCTTTCTCGACGAAGCAGGGACAGGAACACTCATCTAGTCCTATGAGGAGGAAACGGGGCTCCTCTTGATGTGGGCGGGACCCTCGGGGTTCCTCTCGAGTGGAGGCGGTATGTAGGGGAACTTCTTGAGTTGCAACAAGGGTTTGAAAGTCCCTTTCGAAGTTAAAGAGGGAAGGTGTGAATTGCCTCGAGACGCCTCAGCAGAAAAGGGCCTCATCTAGCCTGTAGGGGAGAACCTCATGGATTTTCTCGAGTTGTGGCGGGACCTTCTCGAGTTACGAGTTTGACCTCTGTGACCCTCCCGTGTGGGCTCAGGAAAGGCCAGTCTCCATGCTAGTTTCTAGGCCCTTGTCGGGATTCCTCTGCATTCCGTGCCATGGCCTAAGTCCTCGTCTGGAGTCTATGATGGAACCTGCGGATTAATCTCCACTGCTGACATGGATCTTGGGGTACTTCCGGAGGCAACCACAGGGGAGTCTGCCCTAGTCTCGAGTGGGGACATGCACGTCCGCATTCCTCAGGAGCTGGAGCAGCCGCGGCAGGCTTCCCGTCACCTTGATGCAGGGATATGCGGCATTCCATGGAGGCTTTCACACGAGGATTTCCCACAGGGCTGTCACACGTGCCACTGTGGTGTGAGTCGATCCTCGACGTGCAAGTCGAGGCAGTGCAGGGAAATCAGGTTCTTCTGGAGTGCACTGAGACATTTTGTGCACATTGGGAATGGTGGCACCAGCCCTGGAGTTCCTCTCGGCTTTCCTGTGGAGAGCGCCTCCTCCGAGATGCGCCAGGAAAGCCTGGAATCCTTTCCCGACGAAGCAGGGAATGGTACCCACATCGGGAGCTATGAGGAGGAAACGGGGCTCCTCTTGATTTGGGCGGGACCCTCGGGGTTCCTCTCGAGTGGAGGCGGGTATGTAGGGGAACTTCTTGATTTGCAACAAGGGTGTGAAAGTCCCTTTCGAAGTTCAAGAGGGAAGGTGTGATTTGCCTCGAGAAGCCTCAGCGGAAAAGGGGCTCATTTCACCTGGAGGGGAGAACTTCGTTGATTTTCTCGAGTTGTAGCGGGACCTTCTCGAGTTACGACGTTGACCTCTGGAACCCTCCCTTGTGGCCTCAGGAAAGGCCAGTCTCCATGCTAGTTTCTAGGCGCTTGTCGGGATTCCTCTGCATTCCATGCCATGGCCTAAGTCCTCGTCTGGAATCTATGAGGCAACCTGAGGATTCCTCTCCACTGCTGACATGGCTCTTGGGGTACTTCCGGAGGAAACCACAGGGGAGTCTGTCCTAGTCTCGAGTGGGGACATGCACGTCAGCATTCCTCACGAGCTGGAGCAGCCGCGGCAGGCTCCCGTCGCCTTGATACAGGGATCTGCGGCATTCCATGGAGGCTTTCCCACGAGGGTTTCCCACAGGGCTGTCGCACGTGCCACTGTGGTGTGAGTTGATATTCGGTGTGCAAGTCGAACCAGTGCAGGGAAATCAGGTTCTTCGGCTGTGGACTGAGACATTTTGTGCACATTGGGAATGGTGGCACCAGCCCTGGAGTTCCTCTCGAATGTCCTGTGGAGAGCGCCTCATCCGAGATGCGCCAGGAAAGCCAGGAATCCTTTCCGATGAAGCAGGGAATGGAACCCTCATCTAGAGCTATGAGGAGGAAACGGGGCTCCTCTTGACGTGGGCGGGACCTTCAGTGTTCCTCTCGAGTGCAGGCGGGTATGTAGGGGAACTTCTTGAGTTGCAACAAAGGTGTGATACTCCCTTTCGAAGTTCAAGAGGGAAGGTGTGCTTTGCCTCAAGAATCCTCAGCGCAAAAGGGCCTCATCTAGCCTGGAGGGGAGAACCTCATGGATTTTGTAGAGTTGTGGTGGGACCTTATCGAGTTAAGATGTTTACCTATGGGACCCTTCCTTGTGGCCTAAGGAAAGGCCAGTCTCCATGCTAGTTGCTAGGCCCTTGTCGGGATTCCTCTGCATTCCGTGCCATGGCCTAAGTCCTCGTCTGGTGTCTATGACGGAACCTGAGGATTCCTCTCCACTGCTGACATGGATCTTGGGGTAGTTCCTGAGGCAACCACAGGGGAGTCTGTCCTAGTCTCGAGTGGGGACATGCACGTACACATTCCTCATGAGCTGGAGCAGCCGCGGCAGGCTTCCCATCGCCTGGATACAGGGATCTGCGGCATTCCATGGAGGCTTTCCCACGAGAGTTTCCCACAGGGCTGTCACACGTGCCACTGTGGTGTGAGTCGATCCTCGGTGTGCAAGTCTACGCAGTGCAGGGAAATCAGGTTCTTCTGGAGTGTACTGAGACATTTTGTGCACATAGGGAATGGCACCACCACTGCTAGAGTTCCTCTCGAATTTCCTGTGGAGAGGGCCTCCTCCGAGATGTGCCAGGAAAGCCGGGAATCCTTTCCCGACTAAAAAGAGAATGGAACCCTCATCTAGAGCTATGAGTAGGAAACGGGGCTCCTCTTGATGTGGACGGGACCCTCGGGGTTCCTCTCGAGTGGAGGCGTGTATGTAGGGGAACTTCTTGAGTTGCAGCAAGGGTGTGAAGGACCATTTCAAAGTTCAAGAGGGAAGGTGTGATTTGCCTCGAGACACCTCAGCGGAAACGTGCCTCATTTCACTGGAGGGGAGAACCTCGTGGATTTTCTCGAGTTGTGGCGGGACCTTCTCGAGTTATGACGTTGACCTCTGGGACCCTCCTTTGTGGCCTCAGGAAAGGTCAGTCTCCATGCGAGTTGCCAGCGGCCTGTCGGGAATCCTCTGCATTCCGTTCCATGGCCTAAGTCCTCGTCTGGCGTCTATGACGGAACCTGAGGATTCCTCTGCACTGCTGACATGGATCTTGGGGTACTTCCGGAGGCAACCATAGGCGAGACTGTCCTAGTCTCGAGTGGGGACATGCACGTCCACATTCCTCACGAGCTGGAGCAGCCACGGCAGGCTTCCCGTCGCCTTGATACAGGGATCTGCGGCATTCCATAGATGATTTCCCACTAGGGTTGCCCACAGGGCTGTCACACGTGCCACTGTGCTGTGAGTCGATCCTTGGTGTGCAAGTCTATGAAGTGCAGGGAAATCAGGTTCTTCTGCAGTGGACTGAGACATTTTGTGCACATTGGGAACAGTGGCACCACCGCTGGAGTTTCTCTCGAATTTCCTGTGGAGAGCGCCTCCTCCGAGATTCGCCAGGAAAGCCGGGAATCCTTTCCCGAAGAAGCAGGGAATGGAACTCTCATTTAGAGCTATGACGAGGAAACGGGGCTCCTCTTGATGTGGGCTGGAACCTCGGGGTTCCTCTCGAGCGGAGGCGGGTATGTAGGGGAACTTCTTGAGTTGCAGCAAGTGTGTGAAAGACCCTTTCGAAGATCAAGAGGGAAGGTGTGATTTACCTCGAGACGCCTCAGCAGAAACGGGCCTCATTTCACCTGGAGGGGAGATCTTCGTGGATTTTCTCGAGTTGTGGCGGGATCTTCTCGAGTTACGACGTTGACCACTGGGACCCTCTCTTGTGGCCTCAGGAAAGGCCAGTCTCCATGCGAGTTGCGAGCGGCCTGTCGGGAATCCTCTGCAGTCAGTACCGGGGCCTAAGTCCTCATGTGGAGTCTATGACGGAACCTGAGGATTACTCTCCAGTGCTGACATGGGTCTTCGGGTACTTCTGGAGGCACCACAAGGGAGTCTGTCCTAGTCTCGAGTGGGGACATGAAGGTCCGCTTTCCTCATGAGCTGGAGCAGCCATGGCAAGCTTCCCGTCGCCTTGATACAGGGATCTGTGGCATCATATGGTGGCTTTCCCAAGAGGGTTTCCCACAGGGCTGTCACACGTG
>NW_024072958.1:0-4640 GCF_014754425.2 Oryx dammah
CCTACCACCGCTTAGGGCACACATTTTGGGTGAAGCCCCCTGTTCTTCCTATCTGTGTAGTTTTCTGTGTGCACCTGTCTATATGTACCCCCCAGCACCCCTTGGACACCCAGGTACAAGGGCCTCTTCCCACTTCCCCCTCCCCTACCCGCACCCTACCCCACAACCCTACACCCACCTTACCCCAAACCTCCACACCACACCAACCCCATAACCCTACCCCCACCACTAACTCACACCCTGATCCCCAACCCACATCCCCCACACCCCTACCCCAAACCACCCACACTCCAGCCCATGCCCACACATACCCCACCCCACCCCCACCCACTCCTAGCCCACCCTATACACAACCTACCCCCATCCGTGATTCCGGTGGGCGTGGCCAGAGACACCACCCCTCCCTCTCTCTCTGTGCACTCCCCACCTCTTTTGGACTCCTTGGGAGACCCCCACTCGCAATTCCAAAATATCGTGAGATTTTCTCCGGAAGGAAACGAGATGGGATGGTTGGGCCAGTGTGGTTTCCTGACATGGCTAAGTCCCCGATTCTTTGTCTTGAGCGTTCAGCAGGGACCACGTGGCAAGGTACAGGTACACAAACCGTAAGTTCCCCCGTTGGATCCCCCACATTCCCACAAGGTGACCTTGAGCTAGTCCCTGGTCCCTCGCCCCACCCCACCCCCGCCCCCGGCATGGACCCCCAATTCTGTTTGCTGCCCTAAAACGAGTTATAGGGACCGGGGGCTGGAGAGAAAACCAAAGCGACTGAGGAGTCAGTCGGGGCCACATGCTCTGGAAAGAGGGCTTGGAGCCATGCTGTGGATGCAATAATCCAGTGAACCAGGGTCTGCTGCCACGTGGCACTGAACGTGGGGTCCACTCTGTTGGAGCCAGGGCATGGTGGGCTGAGAAAGGGACCGAAATGGGGCTACGGGATGCTGGTCAGTGTCTGTAGAGGAAGGGCCCTTTGACCCAAGCAGAAGCTCGGTGCTTCCATTGTCTGCTGGCCCAACCCTGGAGAAACTGATCAGAGTTGGAGATAAGAGGAGACTCGCACTCACATGGCTGGGTTGGCTCTCCAGTTTTCAGTTTATCCTCCGGCTTCCTAAATCAACATGTTAACATACCATCTTCTTGTTTTTGGAGTATTTTCATTTCTCCTCTCAAGCTTGGGTGGACACGGTGACTGAGAGGCTAGGACACAGGGAAACCAGGTGTTTGAGGACTTGAGACCATTGGGAGCTGAACCAGGGCTGGTGGAAGTCATCTTCAGGTAAGCTGGTCCCCTTCGCCAACTCCGGTGCCCTCTCCGTTCTGGTCATCATGGAGCTGGGTAGCATTTGTGGGCTGAGGCCCTCAGGGCAGGAGGAGGATGAGCACCCTTTAGTTTCCCAAATCATTTTCCTAAGAGAGCTTTGGTCCAGCTGGTGTCTTAGAAGAGGCAGCTGCAGCATGTTGGGGACCCATTAGCAAAGCCAAGGAGAGGTTCAGAATGTGTGGTAGGGAGACCCCAGAAACTCGACCCCTGTGTGGTATAGGGCAAGGGGTGGGTGGCAAGCCCAGGGAAGTTTTGCCCTAAGTGTGGAACCCCTGGGAGTGAGGTCTTCCTGGAAAGAAAGCACTCAGGCAACAGAGTGAGTCTTCTAGCTGCAGCTGGAGGAGGCCACGGAGGCCGTGTGTCCAGATGTGGAATGAGGAGGGGCCCCGAGCGTAAGGGAGATGTTATGCACAAGGGAAGGCTGCTGCTGATCCCAGCACACCTGGCTGTAACCCCACGTATCACTGCTGTCTCCAGAGTAGTATATGGGGACCCTCTATCCCAAAGCTGCAGACTCGAGTGTCTGTGTCAGGACCAACTGGGGCCAGGACCCTGAGAGGAGGAAGATGTGCAAAGAGGAGACGGCAAGTTCATGAATCCAGGGGATTTCAAAGCAGAGGGAGAAAAGGGTCAGCCTGGGGCTGCCAGCAAGTCCCCTTCCTGTGCATAGAGAGTGGGATAGAGCCCAGGTCATGGCAGAGAGACTCAGAGCTCTGCTGCTGCAGTCACAGCACAGGACCAGGGTCCCCAACCCTTCATATCTCCTGCCTCACCTGTGGGAGGGGCCTCTGTGCACAGCTGCTCTGCAGATCCTGCCAGTGACACCCAATCAGTGAATCTGCCTACTTGACCCTGTGGAGGGCAGGCAGGACTGGGAGGTTTCCTCCTGGGAGATGGCCTGAGCTTGAGCCCTTGGAGAACAGGTGTTGAGCTGAGGTTAAGTTGTAAATCTAGGCCTTTGTGGATTTGTCCCCTAATATTGCACCATTGCCCCATCCTCCTGGATGCTCTGGCAGTACCCAAAGACCTGCTGGGTCCCTAGGCAGTGTGGGTGGTGTCCCCTGAAAGGAGGCTCCTGTTCTGTACTCCAGTAGTCTCTAAGCTTTTCACTACCCACAAACTGAGTAGGGCATTCCAGTACTCAAGAGACCTTCCTGGGCACATTGCCCTAACAGACTGGCCCAGGGATGACTTAGGGAGACCTGGACCTGGCCAGAGGCATCATTCCCATGTCACTCTCTGTGGCTACTTCTGTGACACTCTCTTGAGTCCCATCCCTTGCCTGTGAAAAGGAAAAAGCAGGGTAAGGCCCCTGCTGACGATGTTTCAGTTTTCGAGGAAGAAACAGAGGTGAGGAAATTGAAATACTTGATAATTTAATTTCTGCCAAATATGAGGTATTGTCATTTTGATTTATAATCCAGCTTCAGGGTCTCATTCCCCATCCCCTGGAAAAACTTAAATAAAGAGCCTGTTTGTGACCCCAAAAATGAAGATGTCTCAGAGGCAATGATGCCAGCAAATGTTATTTCATGAGGTAGTGATAAAGAAACTTGGAGATAGTATCAGGCCTGAAAGCATAAAGAATGATAAGTTGGAAGGAGATCCATGCTTCGGAAGTAGGGTGACAATTGTGCAGGTCATGCATAGGAAAGATCCGACCCCCAGTTGAAAGTTATGTGCTGAGAAGAAAGAAAACTTACTCTGATACTTGGGATACTCGGGAATCTTACCGTTTCTCTTTCTTCTGGGGTGACATCACCATCCGCACAAAGCTGTCTGAACGTGAACATTTGGGTGATTTTGATGTGGCCCGAACTGCCCCAACAAATGTACCTTCGGGTTGGTTTCCTTCTTTTATATTTTGCTTTTCTGAGCAGACATAGGATCCCATCAGTTGTATGTAGTAAGGAAGTAAAAAATCCACTCAGTCTGAGCTGGATGGGGATCTAGTAGTAAGATAGCACCTTAGCTGGAAATGGAAATTTCAGCCAGAATCTGAAAAGCGTGTCCTGGAAGGAGAAGAGGGACTGAGGCCTGAGCACACGGCTCCGTGCTGGAGCCTTGTGCTCTGACAGCTTTACCTGCCGGGGTCTTCATGGGACAGGCTACACAGGCCAGGATCCTGTAGAGAATTTTCTTTGCCTTTTCATTCACATTGGCAATTGCATGCTTTGCTTTTGCTTCTGCATGCAGTTTTACCTGTATCCCAGGCAGTTTGGTTTCTTGTACAGACCATTAACAACATTGCTTAACCAAATAGTATTTGGCAGGGGAGAGGTGGGGGTGGGGGGATGGGGTAGATTCGGGTGAGAGTGAGGGGATGGGGCCACATCCAACAGCATCTGGTGTCGTGGTTCCCTGATAGGGATAGAACTCAAGCCCCTGCAGTGAAAGCACAGAGTCCTATGTATTGAACTGCCAGGGACATTCCTGGAATTGATTTAATGAAAGACATCTAATTTGAAGAAATTTTTGAGTGACATTTTACATTTTAGTTGGTGAACAGTGATTATAGTTCATATCATTTTGTACTTTTGAGATTTTACTAGCTTCAAGGGTTTTGGGGTTTCAGAATTTTTTACTTTCTTGAGTGTCATTCATCTTATTGTGGTCTGCCAAAACCCCATAAAGTTTCTTCTTTATCTACAGTCCCCTTATGGAGTATCCAGCTAACTATTTGACCAGTTTGTTCTATTATTCCATCCCTACCACCTGGGGACACTCCCAGCCCCCAAGTGCAGGCTGCAGTGACCTCAGTGATCCTGAGACTGCTCCAGCAAATGAGATGCAGCTCTGAGAGCCAGGAGACCAGACCCCTAGCTGTGCTGTATTTCCTTCCTCCCCCTTGTTCTGGGCTGCACCCTGCCAAGTCCTACAGTCCTACCTGCCTGGAGGGGACCCTCAACCTCCCATCCCCCTCCCACTCCACCCTACTGCTGTTTTGCCTCTAGAAGCAGCACCCTCAGGAGTAACTGGCTAGAGTTAGGGTGACCTGGACATCTGGCAAATCTTCACTGGGGAGGAAGAAGGATCCTCTTTTGTTTAGGTCTAGATGTCATTGAATCTGCCTCGCCAGGCACAGGAAGAGGCCGAAAGGGCTCAGAGAGCGGGTAGACTAATCCAGAGTAAGAAGAGATATGACTCCAGAGCAGAGGGAGGGCAGACGTATTGGAACTCCAGGTGGGATCTCAGCTGCTGGAGGCTGGGTCCCCAGGGCTTCTTGTCAGTCTGGGACCTCTGAGGACCAGCCAGGCTATGGTCTTCCTCCAGAAGCCAGGGAGGGTCATCTTCCAGAATTTCGAGTGCCTCTTGGGGC
>NW_024072959.1:0-4639 GCF_014754425.2 Oryx dammah
CTTCACTGCGTGCCGGCTGCTCCTTGGCGAACACCACCGAGGGCTCTAGAGACAGAGGGGGATATATAGGGTCAGAGACCCCATCTCAGTCAGGACAGCAGCCCCGGGGAAAGAATAGGGATGAGGAGTTAGAAGTAGGAGGAGGGGGAAATGGGGCTGGAAATTTCTCCAGGATCTGCACCAGTCTTGTGCCCTGCAGAGGTCCCCCAAACTTTCTCAGCAACAAGTGACATAATTTATGCATTCTCCTACATGTGAGCTGTCTGCGTGAGCTGATTCAGGATGTGGTGGCCTTTGGATCAGCCTCATCCCCTACTACTGGCATCAACAGGGTCACAAGGCAAGTATTCCCCAAACTTTCTAGATGCACCCACAGTCTTCTTCATAAAGTGCAGGCAGGAACTTTTCACCTGCCGTCCATGGAGACAGCTGAGCTCAGCGCCCTTGCCTACTCTTACTATTATCAACGATGGCAATCTGGGGGAGCTTTTGCGCCTCCCTGTTGCTTTCTTTGTCACTGTCTGAGGAATGAAGAAGCTAAGCAACTTTCCCCTTAGGACTGGGTTCACCATTTCTTCTTTCTGGTGACACTATTCAAATCTTCTGCCCACTTACCAATAGGATGGGAATTGTAGGGTTATGATATGTACATTCTGAGACTTCCTACATAAGGCTAGAATCTTTTCCACAGGAATGTGCAGCCCATGTTCTCATTTGCAATGAATGAGATTTCCTGAGGCTCCACCTTCACCTGTTCTCACTGCTGGCAAAGTGGTGGGAGTGAGTGTTACCTCCTCTGTCTTACACATTTTTCCCGATGACTGAAACTCAAGAACCTTTTCTGATGTTTTGCTCATCCGTGTTTGCTCTTCTGTGTCGTCATTGTTCAAAATTTCTGCCCTATTTTCAATAGCACTGACTGTCATTCCTGTGTTCACTTTAAGGAACTTTTCTGTATTTAAATGCTAGGCACTGACAAGAATGTGTGTTCTAAACATCTTTCATGTCTGTGTGGTGTGCCTTTTACTAACTCATGCTGCCTTCTGATGAATCTTCATGTTTAGTTTTAAGGTACTCAAGTATGTTAAATTTCTTTCATTACGGTTAGCGCATCTGTATTCTAAGAGATCACCTTTATCCTAAATTAATCAAAACCATCTATCTTGTCATCTATGATTTTTCCCTTTAATTCCATGGTCTCTAACTCAACAGGAGCTGACTATGTGTGGTATGAGTTACTGGTCTAATCTTTTTTCTATATGGTTAAATGGTTCAAGTAACATTTGTTAAAACCATGCTGTCTCTACCCCTCTCGCTATTCCACATTTTTTAAAG
Source organism: Oryx dammah (assembly GCF_014754425.2). Lineage (NCBI taxonomy): Eukaryota > Metazoa > Chordata > Mammalia > Artiodactyla > Bovidae > Oryx > Oryx dammah. The sequence goes on from NW_024072959.1 coordinate 1,336, forward strand.
AGGAGAAGGGGAATGTGGTCGTCCATTCATGCACAGGTCTGTGTATGAGATCACTGTTCTGGCCCTTTGCTCATCTATCCTTTCAACTAGGCACTATTCTATTCATTACTGTAGCTTTATATCAGTTGATACTTGGCATAGCAAATAAATCACCTTTTGCTCTTCCTCAAGAGTAACTGACTGTACATGGTCTTTGCAACCTGTCAATTTTCAAAATCCCCACTAAAGAAACATTTTTTGAATTTTAATTTGTATTGAAAATTGTTTATTCTTCCACAGATTTCTACCTCTTTAGAACTTCCCATTTCTCTCTCAAAAAAATTTTAATAATCCTCCCCAAGCATCTTTCAGCACTTTTTATTAGACCTGGAATTAGAAAATGATTCTTTTTATGCTATTGTAACTCTTTTAAAATCTCATTTTTAACGGATGGCCAACAAACACATGAAAAGATGCTCAACATCACTCATTATTAGAGAAATGCAAATCAAAACCACAATGAGGTACCACTTCACACCAGTCAGAATGTCTGCGATCCAAAAATCTGCAAGCAATAAATGCTGGAGAGGATGTGGAGAGAAGGGAACCCTCCTACACTGCTGGTGGGAATGCAAACTAGTACAGCCACTATGGAGAACAGTGTGGAGATTCCTTAAAAAATTGCAAATAGAAATGCCTTATGACCCAGCAATCCCACTGTTGGGCATACACACAGAGGAAACCAGAATTGAAAGAGACACATGTACCCCAATGTTCATTGCAGCACTGTTTATAATAGCCAGGACATGGAAACAACCTAGATGTCCATCAGTAGATGAATGGATAAGAAAGCTGTGGTACATATACACAATGGAGTATTACTCAGCCATTAAAAAGAATACATTTGAATCAGTTCTGATGAGATGGATGAAACTGGAGCCGATTATACAGAGTGAAGTGAGCCAGAAAGAAAAACACCAATACAGTATACTAACACATATATATGGAATTTAGGAAGATGGCAATGATGACCCTGTATGCAGGACAGCAAAAAAGACACAGATGTGTATAGCGGACTTTTGGACTCAGAGGGAGAGGGAGAGGGTGTGATGATTTGGGAGAATGGCATTGAAACATGTATAATATCATGTAAGAATCGAAATGCCAGTCTATGTCTGATGCAGGATATGACACGCTTGGGGCTGACGCGCGGGGATGACCCAGAGAGATGTTGTGGGGAGGGGGGTGGGAGGGGGGCTCATGTTTGGGAACGCATGTACACCTGTGGTGGATTCATGTCAATCTATGCCAAAACCAATACAGAATTGTAAAGTAAAAATTAAAAATAAATAAATAAATTAAAATCTCATTTTTAGATGTCTGTTGCTACCATGTAGACACAGAAGTGTCTACTTCATGTTGATTTTTTGGAGAAGGCAATGGCATCCCACTCCAGTACTCTTGCCTGGAGACTCCCATGGACAGAGGAGCCTGGTGGGCTGCAGTCCATGGGGTCGCTAAGAGTCAGACACGACTGAGCGACTTCCCTTTCACTTTTCACTTTCATGCATTGGAGAAGGAAATGGCAACCCACTCCAGTGTTCTTGCCTGCAGAATCCCAGGGATGGCGGAGCCTGGTGGGCTGCCATCTGTGGGGTCGCACAGAGTCGGACACGACTGAAGCGACTTAGCAGCAGCAGCAGCAGCAATCAGTCTTAATTATCTTATTAGGTCTCATAATTTATCTTTTGGATAAATCATATTATCTGTGAATTTCACTTTTATTTTTTCACTCTGTTGCTTTGTTTTTGTCTTAACTGTATTGTAGAATGTCAGATAAAAACAGTAGCAGCTAGTTGCCTTGTCTGGCTCCCTATCTCAGAAGCAAAGCTGTCAAACTTTCACTTTTCTATGTGCAATTAGCTTGTTTGTCTACATCATCACTTGTCAAATTAAGAAAAAACAGTTTTAGTTATAATTTGTTAAGAATTTTATGGCATGAATTGATGCTAATTTTATTAAACATTTCTTCTGCATTTATAATGCCAAATCTCATCAAATCCTTTGTCCTGCGTGTTGTATACAGATTGATTTGTGATGTTTCCAGTGTTTCAACAACCTGGCATTTCTGGCTGTTGCTTTCATCACAATGCATTTTCAATTTTCCTTTTAATATACTGCTGAATTTATTTTGATAGTATTTTGTTTCATATTTTAGCCTTGATATCCATAACAGATAGGTCTGTAATTTTAATTCCTTCTACTTTCCTTGTCAGATATCAGTATCAATGTTACACTATCTACATGAAACAAATCAGAGACTGTAGTCGTTTTTCTATTCTCAAGAAAAATTTCCCTGAACATGGATTTTTCCCCAAGTGTTTCATATAATCTACCAGCGTAAACTACCAGGATTAGACCATTTCCTATGCAGAGTTTTCACTATGGCTCTAATCACTTAAAAGATTATAGGACTATGTTTCTTGTGTCACTCCTAAGACAGTTTCCTAAAAATCTAATCAATTTCTCATAAGCTTTCATATTTATTGCCATGAAAAAAATTGCTATATTCTCCTAAAATACAATTTTTAAAAGATACATACATGCTGCTATAGGAGAAGCAACTATTCCTTTCCAAGTCTAAATCTATAAATCAGACTCCAAGCAGAATTCTGACATAGAATGTTCTAATAGAAGAAAAAAGGAATCAATATTTGCTTTGAAAAGAGAATTCCAGACCTCACGTGTGCATATTTCAGGCACATACTGACCAATCTCTGCTCTACTTACTTTGCACACATATTACAAGAAAAACGGATCTAGATTTTGTTACACGTAGATACACACGCATGCATGCTCAGTCGCTTCAGTCATGTCTGACTCTTTGCAAAACTATGGACTGCAGCTCACCGGGCTCCTCTGCCCATGGGATTCTCCAGGCAAGAATACTGGAGTGGGTTGCCATTTCCTCCAGGGGGTCTTCCCGACTCAGGGATCAAACCTGCATCTCCTGCATTGCAGGCAGATTCTTTACCCACTGAGCTATTTCAGAAGTCCTATAGATAGGTACACAGTTAACTTCAATATCCATGTGCAAGGAAGAAAGAGTGTCCAGAACACTTAAAACTCTGGTAATCTATAGTTCGCTCTTGAGATAAGTCCAAGCCTATGCAGCAAAAATTTCCCCTGGTCCTGGTTTAAGGAAATTCAAACACCTCTCCTCCTGTGAACCCACACACATTGCTGGGTGGGGCATCTAGGAGCTGTCAGGCCAGCCCAGAGGAGCAAATTCACATACCCACAGTTGAAAGGCATCTGGTTTACA
>NW_024072960.1:0-4639 GCF_014754425.2 Oryx dammah
TGTAAACCAGATGCCTTTCAACTGTGGGTATGTGAATTTGCTCCTCTGGGCTGGCCTGACAGCTCCTAGATGCCCCACCCAGCAATGTGTGTGGGTTCACAGGAGGAGAGGTGTTTGAATTTCCTTAAACCAGGACCAGGGGAAATTTTTGCTGCATAGGCTTGGACTTATCTCAAGAGCGAACTATAGATTACCAGAGTTTTAAGTGTTCTGGACACTCTTTCTTCCTTGCACATGGATATTGAAGTTAACTGTGTACCTATCTATAGGACTTCTGAAATAGCTCAGTGGGTAAAGAATCTGCCTGCAATGCAGGAGATGCAGGTTTGATCCCTGAGTCGGGAAGACCCCCTGGAGGAAATGGCAACCCACTCCAGTATTCTTGCCTGGAGAATCCCATGGGCAGAGGAGCCCGGTGAGCTGCAGTCCATAGTTTTGCAAAGAGTCAGACATGACTGAAGCGACTGAGCATGCATGCGTGTGTATCTACGTGTAACAAAATCTAGATCCGTTTTTCTTGTAATATGTGTGCAAAGTAAGTAGAGCAGAGATTGGTCAGTATGTGCCTGAAATATGCACACGTGAGGTCTGGAATTCTCTTTTCAAAGCAAATATTGATTCCTTTTTTCTTCTATTAGAACATTCTATGTCAGAATTCTGCTTGGAGTCTGATTTATAGATTTAGACTTGGAAAGGAATAGTTGCTTCTCCTATAGCAGCATGTATGTATCTTTTAAAAATTGTATTTTAGGAGAATATAGCAATTTTTTTCATGGCAATAAATATGAAAGCTTATGAGAAATTGATTAGATTTTTAGGAAACTGTCTTAGGAGTGACACAAGAAACATAGTCCTATAATCTTTTAAGTGATTAGAGCCATAGTGAAAACTCTGCATAGGAAATGGTCTAATCCTGGTAGTTTACGCTGGTAGATTATATGAAACACTTGGGGAAAAATCCATGTTCAGGGAAATTTTTCTTGAGAATAGAAAAACGACTACAGTCTCTGATTTGTTTCATGTAGATAGTGTAACATTGATACTGATATCTGACAAGGAAAGTAGAAGGAATTAAAATTACAGACCTATCTGTTATGGATATCAAGGCTAAAATATGAAACAAAATACTATCAAAATAAATTCAGCAGTATATTAAAAGGAAAATTGAAAATGCATTGTGATGAAAGCAACAGCCAGAAATGCCAGGTTGTTGAAACACTGGAAACATCACAAATCAATCTGTATACAACACGCAGGACAAAGGATTTGATGAGATTTGGCATTATAAATGCAGAAGAAATGTTTAATAAAATTAGCATCAATTCATGCCATAAAATTCTTAACAAATTATAACTAAAACTGTTTTTTCTTAATTTGACAAGTGATGATGTAGACAAACAAGCTAATTGCACATAGAAAAGTGAAAGTTTGACAGCTTTGCTTCTGAGATAGGGAGCCAGACAAGGCAACTAGCTGCTACTGTTTTTATCTGACATTCTACAATACAGTTAAGACAAAAACAAAGCAACAGAGTGAAAAAATAAAAGTGAAATTCACAGATAATATGATTTATCCAAAAGATAAATTATGAGACCTAATAAGATAATTAAGACTGATTGCTGCTGCTGCTGCTGCTAAGTCGCTTCAGTCGTGTCCGACTCTGTGCGACCCCACAGATGGCAGCCCACCAGGCTCCGCCATCCCTGGGATTCTGCAGGCAAGAACACTGGAGTGGGTTGCCATTTCCTTCTCCAATGCATGAAAGTGAAAAGTGAAAGGGAAGTCGCTCAGTCGTGTCTGACTCTTAGCGACCCCATGGACTGCAGCCCACCAGGCTCCTCTGTCCATGGGAGTCTCCAGGCAAGAGTACTGGAGTGGGATGCCATTGCCTTCTCCAAAAAATCAACATGAAGTAGACACTTCTGTGTCTACATGGTAGCAACAGACATCTAAAAATGAGATTTTAATTTATTTATTTATTTTTAATTTTTACTTTACAATTCTGTATTGGTTTTGGCATAGATTGACATGAATCCACCACAGGTGTACATGCGTTCCCAAACATGAGCCCCCCTCCCACCCCCCTCCCCACAACATCTCTCTGGGTCATCCCCGCGCGTCAGCCCCAAGCGTGTCATATCCTGCATCAGACATAGACTGGCATTTCGATTCTTACATGATATTATACATGTTTCAATGCCATTCTCCCAAATCATCCCACCCTCTCCCTCTCCCTCTGAGTCCAAAAGTCCGCTATACATATCTGTGTCTCTTTTGCTGTCCTGCATACAGGGTCATCATTGCCATCTTCCTAAATTCCATATATATGTGTTAGTATACTGTATTGGTGTTTTTCTTTCTGGCTCACTTCACTCTGTATAATCGGCTCCAGTTTCATCCATCTCATCAGAACTGATTCAAATGTATTCTTTTTAATGGCTGAGTAATACTCCATTGTGTATATGTACCACAGCTTTCTTATCCATTCATCTACTGATGGACATCTAGGTTGTTTCCATGTCCTGGCTATTATAAACAGTGCTGCAATGAACATTGGGGTACATGTGTCTCTTTCAATTCTGGTTTCCTCTGTGTGTATGCCCAACAGTGGGATTGCTGGGTCATAAGGCATTTCTATTTGCAATTTTTTAAGGAATCTCCACACTGTTCTCCATAGTGGCTGTACTAGTTTGCATTCCCACCAACAGTGTAGGAGGGTTCCCTTCTCTCCACACCCTCTCCAGCATTTATTGCTTGCAGATTTTTGGATCGCAGACATTCTGACTGGTGTGAAGTGGTACCTCATTGTGGTTTTGATTTGCATTTCTCTAATAATGAGTGATGTTGAGCATCTTTTCATGTGTTTGTTGGCCATCCGTTAAAAATGAGATTTTAAAAGAGTTACAATAGCATAAAAAGAATCATTTTCTAATTCCAGGTCTAATAAAAAGTGCTGAAAGATGCTTGGGGAGGATTATTAAAATTTTTTTGAGAGAGAAATGGGAAGTTCTAAAGAGGTAGAAATCTGTGGAAGAATAAACAATTTTCAATACAAATTAAAATTCAAAAAATGTTTCTTTAGTGGGGATTTTGAAAATTGACAGGTTGCAAAGACCATGTACAGTCAGTTACTCTTGAGGAAGAGCAAAAGGTGATTTATTTGCTATGCCAAGTATCAACTGATATAAAGCTACAGTAATGAATAGAATAGTGCCTAGTTGAAAGGATAGATGAGCAAAGGGCCAGAACAGTGATCTCATACACAGACCTGTGCATGAATGGACGACCACATTCCCCTTCTCCTCTTTAAAAAATGTGGAATAGCGAGAGGGGTAGAGACAGCATGGTTTTAACAAATGTTACTTGAACCATTTAACCATATAGAAAAAAGATTAGACCAGTAACTCATACCACACATAGTCAGCTCCTGTTGAGTTAGAGACCATGGAATTAAAGGGAAAAATCATAGATGACAAGATAGATGGTTTTGATTAATTTAGGATAAAGGTGATCTCTTAGAATACAGATGCGCTAACCGTAATGAAAGAAATTTAACATACTTGAGTACCTTAAAACTAAACATGAAGATTCATCAGAAGGCAGCATGAGTTAGTAAAAGGCACACCACACAGACATGAAAGATGTTTAGAACACACATTCTTGTCAGTGCCTAGCATTTAAATACAGAAAAGTTCCTTAAAGTGAACACAGGAATGACAGTCAGTGCTATTGAAAATAGGGCAGAAATTTTGAACAATGACGACACAGAAGAGCAAACACGGATGAGCAAAACATCAGAAAAGGTTCTTGAGTTTCAGTCATCGGGAAAAATGTGTAAGACAGAGGAGGTAACACTCACTCCCACCACTTTGCCAGCAGTGAGAACAGGTGAAGGTGGAGCCTCAGGAAATCTCATTCATTGCAAATGAGAACATGGGCTGCACATTCCTGTGGAAAAGATTCTAGCCTTATGTAGGAAGTCTCAGAATGTACATATCATAACCCTACAATTCCCATCCTATTGGTAAGTGGGCAGAAGATTTGAATAGTGTCACCAGAAAGAAGAAATGGTGAACCCAGTCCTAAGGGGAAAGTTGCTTAGCTTCTTCATTCCTCAGACAGTGACAAAGAAAGCAACAGGGAGGCGCAAAAGCTCCCCCAGATTGCCATCGTTGATAATAGTAAGAGTAGGCAAGGGCGCTGAGCTCAGCTGTCTCCATGGACGGCAGGTGAAAAGTTCCTGCCTGCACTTTATGAAGAAGACTGTGGGTGCATCTAGAAAGTTTGGGGAATACTTGCCTTGTGACCCTGTTGATGCCAGTAGTAGGGGATGAGGCTGATCCAAAGGCCACCACATCCTGAATCAGCTCACGCAGACAGCTCACATGTAGGAGAATGCATAAATTATGTCACTTGTTGCTGAGAAAGTTTGGGGGACCTCTGCAGGGCACAAGACTGGTGCAGATCCTGGAGAAATTTCCAGCCCCATTTCCCCCTCCTCCTACTTCTAACTCCTCATCCCTATTCTTTCCCCGGGGCTGCTGTCCTGACTGAGATGGGGTCTCTGACCCTATATATCCCCCTCTGTCTCTAGAGCCCTCGGTGGTGTTCGCCAAGGAGCAGCCGGCACGCAGTGAAG
>NW_024072962.1:0-4638 GCF_014754425.2 Oryx dammah
AGCAGCAGCAGCAGCAGCAGCAGCAGCAGCAAAATTGTAAAGAGAATGAAATTTGTCTTCATCCTCATTCAATACTCCAGTGAACTCCCTACTATTTTTCTTGTCTCACAGGCAAAAAGGTTAGATGTGTTTCCTTTTGTTACTTTTTGGTTGTAATCGATAAAAATCAACTCTGGCTTAAGGCAAATAGAGGATGTTATGGGAAGCATCCTGGAGTGTTGAGTGTGATCACAACAGAGCTGGATATTGAGTCATGAAGGAGACATCGGGATGGCTCTGGGAACTTCAGCATCAGGCATTCATAAACCTTCTGTCCTGGCACTAACATGAGTGTGACTCACCTTACTTGACATGCTGTCTGTGCTCTGTCTAGCTGAGGCTTCTGTAATAAAGTCACTAGTCACCTGCTTATTCAAGGGGAAAGATCACGTGGAAGAGACAGTTACCTGGGCTTCCTCTTATACTGAGGACCCTTTTCAGAGTGTGAGAGTGAGCCAGGCAGCCACTCCATAGGGTACCACTTCTCCATGGAGGCAAAGAGATCTGCCAAAATTGATCACTTCTGGGCATAGGTTATATTTGGAAGTGCTTTACCATTTCTTTGGCACTATCACATTTGAAACAACAGGATATACTCTTTGGACCAATGGGGAAAAACTGGCAATCAAATCACTGGTAACCTTCATAGATATAGGATACAGGAAGGGATTCTTTGGCTGAGAGAAATATAGCTGATAGAAGACAGACATGATCATAAGAATCAGTAAATTAAGTTAAGTGAGTCTTCCCCTTGGTATCACTTGAAAAACTTCTTAGGGTTCACTCCTGTTCCTGAGAGTCTTGAGTAAAGACAAGGAAAAAATAATATTTGAGGACTTCTCTGGCTTCCCTGCTGGCTCAGATGATAAAGAATCTGCCTCCAAGGCAGTGACACTGGGGTTTGATCCCTGGGTGGGAAAGATCCCCTGCAAAAGTATTCTTGCCTGGAGAATTCCATGGACAGAGGAGCCTGGCGGGCTACAGTCCATGGGGTCGCAAAGAGTCAGACACGACTGAGGAAAGTAGCACCCTGGTGGTCCAGTGGTTGAAACTCCATGCTTCAAATGCTGAGGATGTGTGCTCGATCCCTGGTTGGGAAACTAAGATCCCACATGCCGCATAGTGTGGTCGAAAAATACAAAAATAAAAAGATAAGATTTACTAATTGATCCTAGGAAATGAGGCAATCCTAGCCCAAGCCATCTAAGTAATCGTGTATCCGCTGTTGGAGAGGATGATAAGAATTTATACCCCCTGAACACTTAAATACTGGGCTTCCCTGGTGGCTCAGCTGATAAAGAATCTGTCTGCAATGTGGGAGACCTAGGTTCAATTCCTGGGTGGGGAAAATCCTCTGGAGGAAGAAGTGGCAGCCCACTCCAGTGTTCTTGCCTGGGAAATCCCATGGACAGAGGAGCCTGGCAGGCTACAGTCCACAGGATTGCAAAGAGCTGGACACGACTGATCGACTAACTCTGTCACTTTCACTGAGCACTTACTAAAACACTATGCTAGGCCCTTTGCTTATTCAGTTTACTCATTCACAATTGCCCGCTCAGATGATCCTATACTATTAAAATCTCGGCTTTAACCCTGACATAAAAGCTGAAAGGGAGTTTCTATATGGTTTCACCATTCAGCATGTGCATTCAAGGTCCAGGAGAAGCAAACAGTGGAAGAATGTATTCCCACATCCCATTTACCTATTCTGGAAAAGGCTTTGGCATCAGGATTTGTGGCTCAGGAGAAGGCTTCACACTTGAAGTTCACTTTGGAATATCCAGTATTTACTAAGATGTAAAATAACTGTTAAGGGCCTTTTCCTACTAGAGATGCATCTTTACCTGTGTAACTGACAAGATTATTTGTTCTGTTTTCAAGTGTTATTCCTGAGAATAAGGGAAATGGAAGAAAATGGTACCAGAAATAGTTCACAGAATAACTGTAAGGGTTATATTGTACAATATAAGCATACTGCTTTATGTTCATAGGATAATAGAATCTGTTGTCATATAAATATGTAATAAAAATATAAAATCTGTTGATTTTACAACACTCCTGGGAGTTTGTCTGGCTAAGGACTGTTGGCCTCGCTCACAAAGGAAGAGCCCAGGATTGCTCAGTTGGAGAGTCAGTCAGGTCCCTTATTGGAAATGGCTCATCCAACAGTGGATGAGTTACTTACTCAAGACTTACTTGGATGAGCCTTACTCATCCAAGTAAGACTAACGTATTACTGACATTTAAGATTTCTTTTTTAAAGAAATATTTATTTAGTGTTTGGCCGTGACAGATCTTAGTTGTGGCATGAGGTTTGTTGAGGCATGCAAGATCTTTCAGTTGCAGCATGTAAACACTTATTTGTAGCACATGGGATCTAGTTACCTAACCAGGGATCAAACCCAGGCCCCCTGCACTGGGAGCATGAAGTCTTAGCCACTGGACCACCAAGGAAGTCCCTAAGATTTCTTTTAAACAAGATGTCTCTCCCTTCCCTTCTTAGATGGTGCTTGAGGAACCTAGTGGAGATTTATAACTTTTACCACTGCCCAGAGATAAAGCCATTCTTCCAACCCTGTCTCAGTGGAGGCCATGTGGGAAGCAGTAAGGGGCTCTCCTAACCCTCCCAAGGAGATATCTGTCCTGCCTAATGTGGAGCCAGAACTGTCACCCCTGCTAACACTAACAAGGAGCCCCTCTCATTCTTCAGTGTTAGCAGATATGGTTCTTTCTTTGTATATTAATGCATATATGTGGAGTCGAAAAATGTGGTGCAGATGAACTTATTTGCAAAACAGAAATAGGGACACAGACATAGAGAACAAATGTGCAGACACCAATGGGGGAGAGGGGGTGTGAATTGGGAGATTGGGATTGACATATATACATTGCTGTGTATGGAATAGATGACTAGTGAGAGCCTATTGTATAGAACCCTACTCAATGCTCTGTGCTGACCTGTATGGAAGAAAATTCCAGAAGGAAGGGTGTGTGTGAATACATATGGCTGATTCACTTCAGTGTACAGCAGAAACTAGCACAATGTTGTGAAGCAACAGTACCCCAATCCATTTTAAAAAGGTCGATAAAATAAATCCCTAGCAAGACTGACAAAAAGACAGAAGACACAAGTTACTGATATCAGGAATGACAGGAGATATGACTGTGGTTCCTACATCTATCAAAAGGATGATAAAGGATTTTTATGATAACTTTGCACACACAAATTTGATATCTTAAATACAGTAGTCTAATTTCTGAAAAACACAACTATTATAACCTACCCAATATAAAAACTTAAATAGCCCTATAAATATTAAGAAAATTGAATTTGTAATGAAAAAAGATCCCCCCAAAAGGCATCTCCAGGACCAGATAATTTCACTGATAATTCTACCAAATGTTTAATGAGGAATTAACACCAATACTGGATAATCTTTTCCAGAAAATAGAGGAAGGAACACTCAACTCTTTTTTTTTTAAATTTTATTTTTTTACTTTACAATACTGTATTGGTTTTGCCCTACATTGACATGAATCCGCCACAGGCGTACATGAGTTCCCAACCTGGAACCCCCCTCCCACCACACTCCCCATATTATCACTCTGGGTCATCCCAGTGCACCAGCCTCAAGCATCCTGTATCGAACCTAGACTAGTGATTCCTTTCTTACATGATAGTATACAAGTTTCAATGCCATTCTCCCAAATCATCCCACCATCTCCTCTCCCAGAGTTCAAAAGTCTTTTCTTTACATCTGTGTCTCTTTTGCTGTCTCACATACAGGGTTATCATTACCATCTTTCTAAATTCCATATATATGTGTTAGTATACTGTATTGGTGTTTTTCTTTCTGGCTTACTTCACTCTGTATAATCAGCTCCAGTTTCATCCACCTCATTAGAACTGATTCAAATGTATTCTTTTAAATGGCTGAGTAATACTCCATTGTGTATATGTACCACAGCTTTCTTATCCATTCGTCTGCTAATGGACATCTAGGTTGCTTCCATGTCCTGGCTATTATAAACAGTGCTGCGATAAACATTGGGGTACATGTGTCTCTTTCAATTCTGGTTTCCTCAGTGTGTATGTCCAGCAGTGGGATTGCTGGGTCATAAGGCAGTTCTATTTGCAGTTTTTTAAGGAATATCCACACTGTTCTCCATAGTGGCTGTACTAGTTTTCATTCCCACCAACAGTGCAAGAGGGTTCCCCTTTTCTCCACACCCTCTCCAGCATTCATTGCTTGTAGACTTTTGGATCGCAGCCATTCTGACTGCTGTGAAATGGTAACTCATTGTGGTCTCGATTTGCATTTCTCTGATAATGAGTGATGTTGAGCATCTTTTCATGTGTTTGTTAGCCATCCGTATGTCTTCTTTGGAGAAATGTCTATTTAGTTCTTTGGCTCATTTTTTGATTGGGTCATTTATTTTTCTGGAATGGAGCTGCATAAATTGCTTGTATATTTTGGAGATTAGTTGTCAGTTGCTTCATTCGCTATTATCTTCTCCCATTCCGAAGGCTGTCTTTTCACCTTGCTTAGAGTTTCCTTTGTTGTGCAGAAGCTTTTAATTTTAATTAGATCCCATTTG
>NW_024072963.1:0-4637 GCF_014754425.2 Oryx dammah
TTCTAACTGTTGCTTCCTGACCTGCATGCAGGTTTCTCAAGAGGCAGGTCAGGTGGTCTGGTATTCCCATCTCCTTCAGAATTTTCCACAGTTTATTGTGATCCACAATGTCCAACAATAGGTTTTGGTTAAAGAAAATACATCCATGTATTTACATGTATATACATCCATCCAATGTACTGCTGCTCAGTGGATTAAAATGATGCAGTCGATGAATAACACAAAATAATAAAAAGAAAGGGCACATTATAGAAATGGTAAGGCAGAATGAATTCATGTAACAAAGTATGTATAGCAAAATTCTGGAAGGTTACGTACTAAAGTATTAACAAGGCTTGTTTCTGGTGGAAAGATTAGGAAGTTTGGAGTATTTTTTGTTTTCTTCTGTATGTTCATTTGTATTTTCTTTACTGGTAGTGTAATGCTTTTGTGTTTAAAAGGTAACAAAAGTCTAATAAACAACATTCAGCTGTTTAAATAAAATTTTCATAATATCTGTTTACTAAAATCTGGAGATCTGTGTGATACTCATGCTCAAGTGTTAAATTTAAATTAAAGGAAATGCATAATTTAAGAAGTGAGGGAAGAGAGAAATGGTGTTAAGGTTTGGGTATCAATATCCCATTCTTTCTGCTCCCACCCCACAGCTGTCTGCCATCTTACTCATAGAGTTCATGTTGTCTCTTATTTTGATTCAAAATAGATCTGACTATTATGCAGTAAAAAGAGAAGAGGCTTCTGCATACAGATATGGGCTCAAATTCAACCCCCTTCCTACCTTGAGTGATAGTGGGCAATTCACATAACTTCTCTGAGCATCCAGTTCTTTATCTGTAAAGTAGGAATAGACCTAACTTGCAGCAATGTTGAGAAAATTAGACACACTCTGTGTATAGAGTCAAGCATAGTACCTGACATATGGTAGGTGGTCAATAAATTATTATTATATTGTTGTCGCTTTGGTATGGTTATTGTTGTATAAAGGAACTACAGTGTATGGATACTATGCCCTTTTTTTTTTCCTTCTGGTAGGCAGATTTAATCAGCATAGAAATAGATTTTAAGGGAACGCTCCTTGGCTGTTGAAGCTGGGACTTACCTCCTCCTTATCAGTGTCATTTGCAAAAGGCTCCCTCATGTCTCCCAGGGCTCAACTCAAAGCGTCTCTACTCTTGGGAAAGACTACATTTCTTTTTACAGGCAGATCGGGCTTATTGTCTTACATGTGTAGGAAAGCGCAGCTTTGCCCCGTTATAAACATGGCTTAGCTAGCATGCGGCCTGCTGCCCCACACTGCACACCTGTGCTGATGGCAGATAGTGCTGGTCATGATGCCCTTTCCTAAGAAGCCGAGGCACAGTCAGGGAATTTGCTCAATACCAAGTTTCCTGCAGTTTTTACAGATTGATCAGAGGTTGCAAACAAGAGGAAACCCACTCACCTCTTTTGGATGAAAGCAGAGTGGGGGAGGATGGAGGAGGAGGGAAGGTTGAGAGTTCATCTGTTTCAGCCTCCTAGGCCTCCTGGTGAAGGACATGGAAGCCTGGCACGCTCCACTGAACAACAAAGGCCTCATTTAGTCTTGGCCATAAGGGGCACTGTGTAGGCTTCCTGGTCTCTCCTGCGCCTGGAATGAGTTGCTGCAGAGGTAGGTGGGCCAGGTGTTTGTCATTCTTGGATTGGACGCTTTGGGGTAGCTCAGAATGTCTACTTTTCTAGGCAACTGAGGCCCAGACAGGAAAGTGACTGGTCCAGATGAGTTTGTGGCAAAGCCAGGTCTGATGGGGGCTCGGCTTTCTGTCTTGGCAGCCTTCCACAAAGCATGACGCCAAGTCTCTGGGTGGCAGGCTCATTCCCTAGGAGGAAATATAGGATCTCAGCAAATGGGCAAGGCCGGTCCTTCCTCCCCTGGACTGAGCTTGGCTGTCCCAGGGGCACTGTCTCCTCTGCCTGCTAGGCCGTACTACAGCCCTGGGTGCCAGATTGCTTCTCCAAGGCCCCCACCCTGAGGTTCTCTCGGTTCTTCCTGAAAGGCTTGGGGAAGTAAGTGATCAGATTCCAAAGACTTTCCCCTGGGGTGGAGTTGGGGGTGGGCGGCATTTCCCAGAGTGGGGCTTTGCCTAGGCAGGGGGCTTAGCTAAGAGCTACAGGCTCACAGCAGGGGCTCCTTAAATATGCAGAGGGAGCAGCTGCCTTTGATCTCTCCAGCGAAGAAGCAGCCACTCCCCGCTGAGCTGGAGTGTGCATGTGCTTGAGGGTGGCATGTGTGTGTGGGTTCACATGTAAATGAGGGCAGACTGGACACCAACATGTGCACGTATGTGTATGCACACAGGCACCGCTACAGGTTCACACGTGTGCATACGCACACATGTGTGTGTGCCTATCTGTGTACGTGTGCCCGTATCTAAACTTGGGAGTTACCGAGTGTGCGTACATGTGTATGCCTTGAAGTTTGCTGGGCAGAGCAGATGTCTGCACGTCAGTTCATCTGTGATATCTCTATAACACAATGAATAGTATTATCCGCCCAGCAATTTCCATATGAGGCAACTTATAACAGTGTTGGGTGTCCTACGTGGCGCTAGTAGGCAAGAACCCACCTGCCAATGCAGGAGATGCAAGAGACTCAGGTTTGATCCCAGGGTTGGGAAGATCCCCTGGAGGAGGGCATGGCAACCCACTCCACTATTCATGCCTGGAGAATCCCATAGATAGGGGAGCCTGGGGGGTTGTGATCCATAGGGTCACAGAGTAAGACAAGACTGAACTGATTTAGCAGGCAGGCATAATAGTGTTACTCTTTGTTCAAAATATTACCCCTTAAGTCATCATAGTGGAACAACCTGGTTCTGCCTCCTGGCCCAGGTTAATTTGTCTAGGGATGAGTCAATTCTAGTACCCACTCACCTCATTATGATGGTCAGGAAATGGTGTGGTAGGCTGGATTACTATTTAAAACTCCCTTTGTTACCTTTCTCCCATTGATGTTTGGAATGGCTGAATAACCTCCTTTGGCCAATGGAAGTGAGAGCCCAGGTGACACAAGCTATACTTGAGCTGAAGCTCTAAGAGCCCTTGCCTGACTTGCCATTTCTCCTTTTCCTCTGCCATAAGACTTGTGATATTCAGATAAATGCTGTTCTGTCATCCTGGGACCCAGAAAGCAGAGGCCCTGGAGCAGTGCCTTAGCCAGCCAATGGTAAACATGTAATACAAGTAAGAAGTAAACCTTGTGGGAGTAAAGCATGGAGATTTTAGGGGTTTTCATTGTTGTGACCTAGGTATTGCAGCATAACCTATCCTAAATTGACTACAACAAACTGGTGCTGGGATCAATTGTCTCACTCCTTCGGCTTTCAGTTTTGGATCCAGAAAGCGCTTTAGTAATTTCTGTTGACTGTGATTTATGGCTGGAGATCAGGAAATGTGTGGTCATGTTTCTCATGCATGAATAAAGGCCATATTTCTCTCATCTGACTAAACATATGCCTTTTATGCAAAGTCAGCAAAGATAGAGAGCAGAGAAATAGAGATCAAAGTGGGAGATGAAATTGATGAAGTCTGTGGTTCTGAGTTCAGTTATTCTGGAGACCCAGCTGCATCCTTGCTCTGCACCCAGCTTCATTGTCCCATTTCATCTTGATTCTGTAAACAATAAATTCCCCCTCTGAAAGTGTTAGTTGCTTAATCATGTCCAACTCTTTGCAACCCCATGGACTATATATATAGCTCATCAGGCTCCTCTGTCCATGGTATTCTGCAGGCAAGAATATTGGAGTGGGTAGCCATTTCTTCCTCCAGAGGATCTTCCCAACCCAGGGATCAAACTCGGGTCTCTGGCATTGCAGGCAGATTCTTTACCATCTGAGCCATCAGGGAAGCCCCAAATTCCTCATCTAATTAATGCCAACCAGGCCTCCCTGTCCATCACCAACTCCCAGAGTTCACTCAGACTCACGTCCATCGAGTCCATGATGCCATCCAGCCATCTCATCCTCAGTTGTCCCCTTCTCCTTCTGCCCCCAATCCCTCCCAGCATCAGAGTCTTTTCCAATGAGTCAACTCTTTGCATGAGGTGGCCAAAGTACTGGAGTTTCAGCTTTAGCATCATTCCTTCCAAAGAAATCCCAGGGCTGATCTCCTTCAGAATGGACTGGTTGGATCTCCTTGCAGTCCAAGGGACTCTCAAGAGTCTCCTCCAACACCACAGTTCAAAAGCATCAATTCTTTGGCGCTCAGCCTTCTTCACAGTCCAACTCTCACATCTATACATGACCACAGGAAAAACCATAGCCTTGACTAGGCGGACCTTAGTCGGCAAAGTAATGTCTCTGCTTTTGAATATACTATCTAGGTTGGCATAACTTTTCTTCCAAGGAGTAAGCGTCTTTTAATTTCATGGCTGCAGTCACCATCTGCAGTGATTTGGGGGCCCAAAAAAATAAAGTCTGACACTGTTTTTACTGTTTCCCCATCTATTTCCCATGAAGTGATGGGACCAGATGCCATGATCTTTGTTTTCTCAATGTTGAGCTTTAAGCCAACTTTTTCACTCTCCTCTTTCACTTTCATCAAGAGGCTTTTTAATTCCTCTTCACTTTCTGCCATAAGGGTGGTGTCATCTGCATATCTGA
>NW_024072964.1:0-1601 GCF_014754425.2 Oryx dammah
GTGGAGCCTCCAGTGGTACCCCACGATCCATGTCAGCACTTTAGAGGAATCCTCAGGTTCCGGTCTCGATCCACACGAGGTCTTAGGCCCCGACCCTTACTGGAGAGGAATCCCGAGAGGCCCCACGCAACTCGCATGGACACTGGCCTTTCCTGAGGCCAAGAGGGAGGGTCCCAGAGGTCCCCGTCGTAACTCGAGAAGGTCCCGCCACAACTCGAGAAAACCCAGGAGGTTCTCCCTTCCAGGCGAGATAAAGCCCTTTTCCGCTGAGGCCTCTCGAGGCGAATCACACCTTCCCTCTTGTACATCGAAAGGGTTCTTCACACCCTTGCTACAACTCCAGAAGTTCCCCGACATACCCGCCTCCACTCGAGAGGAACACCTAGGGTCCCGCCCACATCAAGAGGAGCCCCGTTTCCTCCTCATAGCTCGAGATGAGGGTTCCTTTCCCTGCTTCATCGGGAAAGGATTCCCGGCTTTCCTGTCGCATCTCGGACGAGGCACTCTCCACAGGAAAGTCGAGAGGAACTCCAGGGGTCGTGCCACCATTCCCAATGTGCACAAAATGTCTCAGTCCACTCCAGAAGAACCTGATTTCCCTGCACTTCCTCGACATGCACGCCGAGGATCGACTCACACCACTGTTGCACGTGTGACAGCCCTGTCGGAAAGCCTCGCGGGAAAGCCTAGCGGGAAAGCCTCCAAAGAATGCCACAGATCCCTGTATCAAGGCGACGGGAAGCCTGCCACGACTGCTTCATCTTGTGAGGAAAGCGGACGTGCATGTCCCCACTTGAGACGAGGGCTGACTACTCGGTGGAGCCCCCAGAAGTACCCCAAGATCCATGTAAGCACTGAAGGGGAATCCTCAGGTTCCGTCATAGGCTCCACATTAGGTCTTAGGCCCCGGCACCGACTGCAGAGGAATCCCGACAGGCCACTGGCAAATCGCATGGAAATTGGCATTTCCTGAGGCCACAAGGGAGGGTCCCAGAAGTCCCCGTCGTAACTCGAGAAGGTCCCACCGCAACTCGAGAAAATCCAGGAGGTTCTCCCCTCCAGGCGAGATGAGGACCTTTTCCGCTGAGGCGTCTCCAGACAAATCACCCCTTCCCTCTTGAACTTCGAAACGATCCTTTACACCCTTGCTGCAACTCAAGAAGTTCCCCGACATATGCGCCTCCACTCGAGAGGAACACCTAGGGTCCCGCCCACATCAAGAGGAGCCCCGTTTCCTCCTCATAGCTCGAGATGAGGGTTCCTTTCCCTTCTTCGTCGGGAAAGGATTCCCGGCTTTCCTGTCGCATCTCGGAGGAGGCACTCTCCTCAGCAAAGTCGAGAGGAACTCCAGGGGTCGTGCCACCATTCCCAATGTGCACAAAATGTCTCAGTCCACACGAGAAGAACCTGATTTCCCTGCACTTCCTCGACATGCACGCCGAGGATCGACTCACACCACAGTGGCACGTGTGACAGCCCTGTCAGAAAGCCTCGCGGGAAAGCCTCCAAAGAATGCCACAGATCCCTGTATAAAGGCGCCGGGAAGCCTGCCACGGCTGCTCCAGCTAGTGAGGAAAGCGGACGTGCATGTCCACACACGA
>NW_024072964.1:1701-4634 GCF_014754425.2 Oryx dammah
AGTGGCACGTGTGACAGCCCTGTCAGAAAGCCTCGCGGGAAAGCCTCCAAAGAATGCCACAGATCCCTGTATAAAGGCGCCGGGAAGCCTGCCACGGCTGCTCCAGCTAGTGAGGAAAGCGGACGTGCATGTCCACACTCGAGATTAGGACTGACCCCCTGTGGAGCCTCCAGTGGTACCCCACGATACATGTCAGCACTTTAGAGGAATCCTCAGGTTCTGGTCTCGATCCACACCAGGTCTTAGGCCCCGACACTTACTGGAGAGGAATCCTGAGAGGCCCCACGCAACTCGCAAGGAGACTGGCCTTTCCTGAGGCCAAGAGGGAGGGTCCCAGAGGTCCCCGTCGTAACTCGAGAAGGTCCCGCCGCAACTCGAGAAAATCCAGGATGTTCTCCCCTCCAGGCGAGATGAGGCCCTTTTCCGCTGAGGCCTCTCGAGGCGAATCACACCTGCCCTCTTGAACATCGAAAGGGTTCTTCACACCCTTGCTACAACTCCAGAAGTTCTCCGACATACCCGCCTCCACTCGAGAGGAACACCTGGGGTCCCGCCCTCATCAAGAGGAGCCCTGTTTCCTCCTCATAGCTCGAGATGCGGGTTACTTTCCCTGCTTCGTCGGGAAAGGACTCCCGATTTTCCTGTTACATTCTGGAGGAGGCGCTCTCCACAGGAAAGTCGAGAGGAACTCCAGGGGTCGTGCCACCATTCCCAATGTGCACAAAATGTCTCAGTCCACACCAGAAGAACCTGATTTCCCTGCACTTCCTCGACATGCACGCCGAGGATCGACTCACATCACCGTGGAACATGTGACAGCCTTGCTGGAAAGACTCGTGGGAAAGCCTCGCGGGAAAGCCTACAAAGTATGCCACAGATCCATGGATCAAGGCGACGGGAAGTCCGCCACGACTGCTTCAGCTTGTGAGGAAAGCGGACGTGCATGTCCCCACTCGACAAGAGGGCTGACTCCACGGTGGAGCCTCCAGAAGTACCCCAAGATCCATGTAAGCACTGGAGGGGTAACCTCAGGTTCCGTCATAGGCTCCATATTAGGTCTTAGGCCCCGGCACCGACTACAGAGGAATCCCGACAGGCCACTCGAGATGAGGACTGACCCCCCTGTGGAGCCTCCAGTGGTACCCCACGATCCATGTCAACACTTTAGAGGAATCCTCAGGTTCTGGTCTCGATCCACACGAGGACTTAGGCCCCGACACTTACTGGAGAGGAATCCCGAGAGGCCCCACGCAACTCGCATGGAGACTGGCCTTTCCTGAGGCCAAGAGGGAGGGTCCCAGTGGTCCCCGTCGTAACTCGAGAAGGTCCCGGCGCAACTCGAGAAAATCCAGAAGGTTCTCCCCTCCAGGCGAGATGAGGCCTTTTTCCGCTGAGGCCTCTCGAGGCGAATCACACCTTCCCTCTTGAACTTCGAAAGGGTTCTTCACAGCCTTGCTACAACTCCAGAAGTTCCCCTACATACCCGCCTCCACTCGAGAGGAACACCCAGGGTCCCGCCCACATCAAGAGGAGCCCCGTTTCCTCCTCATAGCTCGAGATGAGGGTTCCTTTCCCAGCTTCGTCGGGAAAGGACTCCCGATTTTCCTGTTACATCTCGGAGGAGGTGCTCTCCACAGGAAAGTCGAGAGGAACTCCAGGGGTCGTGCCATCATTCCCAATGTGCACAAAATGTTTCAGTCCACACCAGAAGAACCTGATTTCCCTGCACTTCCTCGACATGCACGCCGAGGATCGACTCACACCACCGTGGAACGTGTGACAGCCCTGCTGGAAAGCCTCGTGGGAAAGCCTCGCGGGAAAGCCTCCAAGGAATGCCACAGATCCCTGTATCAAGGGGACGGGAAGCCTGCCACGACTGCTTCAGCTCGTGAGGAAAGCGGACGTGCATGTCCCCACTCGACAAGAGGGCTGACTCCCCGGTGGAGCCTCCAGAAATACCCCAAGATCCATGTAAGCACTGGAGGGGTAACCTCAGGTTCCGTCATAGGCTCCATATTAGGTCTTAGGCCCCGGCACCGACTACAGAGGAATCCCGACAGGCCACTCGAGATGAGGACTGACCCCCCTGTGGAGCCTCCAGTGGTACCCCACGATCCATGTCAGCACTTTAGAGGAATCCTCAGGTTCTGGTCTCGATCCACACGAGGTCTTAGGCCACGACACTTACTAGAGAGGAATCCCGAGAGGCCCCACGCAACTCGCATGGAGACTGGCCTTTCCTGAGGCCAAGAGGGAGGGTCCCAGAGGTCCCCGTCGTAACTCGAGAAGGTCCCGGCGCAACTCGAGAAAATCCAAAAGGTTCTCCCCTCCAGGCGAGATGAGGCCTTTTTCCGCTGAGGCCTCTCGAGGCGAATCACACCTTCCCTCTTGAACTTCGAAACGGTTCTTCACAGCCTTGCTACAACTCCAGAAGTTCCCCTACATACCCGCCTCCACTCGAGAGGAACACCCAGGGTCCCGCCCACATCAAGAGGAGCCCCGTTTCCTCCTCATAGCTCGAGATGAGGGTTCCTTTCCCAGCTTCGTCGGGAAAGGACTCCCGATTTTCCTGTTACATCTCGGAGGAGGCGCTCTCCACAGGAAAGTCGAGAGGAACTCCAGGGGTCGTGCCACCATTCCCAATGTGCACAAAATGTCTCAGTCCACACCAGAAGAACCTGATTTCCCTGCACTTCCTCGACATGCACGCCGAGGATCGACTCAAACCACCGTGGAACGTGTGACAGCCCTGCTGGAAAGCCTCGTGGGAAAGCCTCGCGGGAAAGCCTCCAAGGAATGCCACAGATCCCTGTATCAAGGCAACGGGAAGCCTGCCACGACTGCTTCAGCTCGTGAGGAAAGCGGACGTGCATGTCCCCACTCGAGACGAGGGCTGACTCCCCGTTGGAGCCTCCAGAAGTACCCCAAGATCC
>NW_024072965.1:0-4634 GCF_014754425.2 Oryx dammah
TGAGTGAGCCACTGCAGTCTCCCTGCCTCAGGACCTCTCAGCCCATCCCACAAACTCAGGGATGGCTGAGTTACCTCAGCCCCAACCAGTGAGCTCCCCATACCACAAGACACACGTACATGCACCTGATGCTGGCAAAGAATGAAGACGAAAGGAGGAGAGGGTGGAAGAGGATGGAATGGTTAGATAGCACCACTGACTCAAGGGGCATGAATTTGAGCAGCCTCCAGGACATCGCAAAGGATAGAGAAGCCTGTGAGTTGCATGTGGAGCAGCATGGCTTTCTCTTACTCTGGGGTCCCGGGTCCGGGGTGGTCCTGGGGCTGTCTCTAACTGGGGGCCGCCTCAGGAGAGCTGACTTGGGGCATCCTTGTTTCTCAGTCACCTCCCCCTGACATCCAGGTGTGTCATTCTCACACGTTTTCCCCTCTGCAGGTCTTTTCTAGTTGACCCCGAGTCCTTGGATCCCATCTGCACAAACATCCCTGGCTTCGTGTGTCATGGCAGGTTGAAAGGTGGTCCTTGATGGGACCCGCATCCTAAGAGTATGTGTCTCAAGAGAAACAGAAGCTCTTGTGCCTCCACTTTGCTCACCTCCATTTGGTGACAATTCCTGTCCCTCACTGCCTATTCCATGGAGATGCTGTCTCTGGTAGTCCAATAGTCTGGTTATTCATTCATTCACTCATTGGATTATCTGCGGGGTCACTGTCTAAAAAGGAGACCAACACTCTGCCTCTGATGTATTAATCCTTCCTGGTTTCCACAGAAAGCTAACAGCACAGAGAACATTGTGATGGCATTCTTGTTTCCATGACAACCAGGGTAAGCCACCATTTCCTGGAGACAGAAACATTTCACAAGAAAACTGACTGGAGAGATGGAGTAAGTGTAGAGACATGGACACTAGTCGGTGTCTGCTCTCAATGTGAGGGGTGTGTGTGTGTGTGTGTGTGTGTGTGTGTTTGTGGTGCGTGGTGCCAGTGATGTGGTCTTTACTTGGATATTAAGAGCTCTGATCCCTCCTGATTTATAAGAGAGCATGGCAGCTCCTCCTTTTGTGGGGTGTTAAGGTGCCCGAGTAATCTGTCATACCCCACCCCATGTCATGTCACACCTGTTGTGTGAGGACATTGTCACCTGAGTCCCTGAAAGCAGGCATCCCCAAACACTTCTCATCCTACACCTTTGCTTCACAATGGTTGTCTGTTGTGTGAGCTCTTAAAGATCTTCAGTCTGCTCATCATTTACACCTACTGAGAGTGAAGTGTTTTGATGTGTATGATATGAAAGAGAAAATTTGAAGTCAGCAAATGGGACAGATGAGCAGGATTGACAGATCCAAGGTAACTTTGCATAGCCCAGGGGAGGACATCATCAGCTACCTACCCTGAGTAGCTGGCACAGGCAAACCAAGAAACATGTTCTCTAAAAGTCAGATTTCCTTGTAGCACACCAGTAATTACAGTTAGATAAATTGGACTAAAAACAGTGAAGTGGCTCCTTTATCATGGAAGCATGAACACAAGCTCCTTCTTAAAAGACTGTGGGGTAGGCTTTTTTTGTTTGTTTGTTTTTGGTTGTGGTTGTGTTTAGAAATGGATGCTGCTGATGTTGTCGTTTGGTGGTGTCTTCTTTGTTCCTAGAGAAAACAGAGCAATTATAGGATGTCAGTTCAGTTCAGTCACTCAGTCATGTCTGACGCTTTGTGACCCCATGGACTGCAGCACGTCAGGCTTCCCTGTCCATCATCAACTCCCGGAGCTTGCTCAAACTCATGTCCATCAAGTCGGTGATTCCATCCAACCATCTTGTCCTCTCTCATCCCCTTCTCCTCTCTCATCCCCTTCTCCTCCTGCCTTCGATCTTTCCCAACATCAGGGTCTTTTCCAATGAGTCAGTTCTTTGCAACAACATTGACAGGATATACTGTTGCAGTTTTTATCAGGGTAGGGAAGTGCTGTCAGGGGAATCAGGCTCCAGGTAAAGGATGTCCCCGCTTCTCATCTCCAGGCTTGTGTGCTGCTGAGTGGTGCTGAGACGGGGTTCTGCCAACCCCATTTTCACTCTGCCATCTGGCTCCCCGGGAGGGTTGGCCAGCAGGGTTGGTGGGGGGCAACAGGTGGTCTGGAAGCAAGACAACTGGCTGTACCTTCCTGTCTGTTCCTGCCCTTTCACACAACAGGGATAGATAGGGACGTGTGACTTCAGTAGGAGCAACTGGTCCATAATGTGGCTCACCTCCAAACTCCAAGGCCTGTCTCCATGGCTGCCCACAGAAAGACCAGCATCAGTAAACTGAGGAACTCTCCCCTAAGGGATCTGAGCCCCAGGGGGGAGGTGGTGGGGAGGACAGGGTAGAAGGGCCTCCTCTCAGATCCTGGCCCTGTGGTGCAGGCTCATCGGTTTTTCCCAACTTCACTGCGAGGGGTCTCAGTTTCATGCACCCTTCCCCTGACCTCCTTGAGGAACCTCACAGAGCTGGACAGGCCCTTTCCTCAGAAGTCTGAGCCCAAGCTCTGAGGCCTCCTCTTCCAAGGTCATGGGTTCTAGGAGCTGACGTATCTTCCAGAGTTTTTTCCAGAAAGACCAGTGCCCCAATCTTCCTACCAGGGTGCCCTCCTTCTGGTCCTGTTTCTCCCTTTTTGTCTTTTTTGGACTCCAGATAATTCTATCAAGCTCCCTCTAATGAAAATAATCAGTGGACCCTGCCTAATAATGAGGTGAGTTGCGCTGCCTTTGTTTCTTAAGGTCTTTCCTTTTGCTTTGGTTTCGTAAAGCTTTACTGTTACTGCTTGTGTGTGTATTTGCATATCTCATGTGTGTGTGTTTGCACACACGTGTGTATGAGTGTGTGTGTGTGTGTGTGTGTGAATGTATTATGCTTGGAGTTTGCAACATTGAGGTGACATTTTCCCCCACGTTGGAAATTTTCTATTTGTGAAATTGTCGGCTCTTTGCTCCTTCTGTATGCATGTTCTGTATCCCCTCTCTCTCTTCAGTTGAATATCTCGTATGTGTCTAGGTTTACACACATTTTAAAAGTGAATTTTTCCTTTTCTGAATAAAAATGTACCTCAGAAGACATGCCAAACATTTCAAATGTATCCTCGCTGCATTCTATGCAATGGTATGGAACTGTTCTCTACACTTGCTTTCTGTTTGTTCACGTTGTCTAATGTTTCCTATTCCTTTCCTATCCCCTCAGCATCTTTATAAAATTAAGATTTTGGTGCCTGTGGACATGTAAATGTGTGATCCCCATACTGACTTACAATGTGATTTGAAAAGTAATGTCTGCCCTCACTACACATTTCCATCCTTGTTCCTCTTCTCTTTCTGATGGAACCATGTCATGACATGCCTGTTTGCCTCTCTAGACTTTTCCGCTGCATTTACACGTCTTTCATGTCCTCTGGTAAGTCGTATAGCATCAGGCTTGTTGATTGGAGAAATAAAAGCTCTGTGCCATCATGTTCTTGGGTCCCTCACCTAAGGCACAACTGGAATAGAACAAGAGGTGCATCGGGACCTAGGAACGTGAAGCTTGTGCATTTGAGGGCTTTACTTCTGCATGGTCTGAAATTGACGTGAAGTTCTGGCAGCAGGGTGACTGTTAATAATACGGCCTCTGGTCTGTTGTCCTCTGTGCATTCTGTCTCTACAGACACGTTTGATTTGATTGTGAACTGAAACATTGGATGCATTTTCATTTTTCCAAGCCCTCTGAAAACTCAGGCTACTTTAAAGGTTAGTTCAAAGTTCTGTTGTTAACACATAGCTCCTCCTGTGCATAAGGTGATCCATATTGACAAGGCATAATCTATCTATCTAGTTGTCCTTTATCATCCATCCTACCTGTAAGAGTATTGCACTCCAGTTAGTGCAAAATATGAAAAGAAATTCTTCTGCATGTCTGTGTACCAAACCTGGATGGAAGGTATTTGGGGAACGTGCCAAAGCATATGCTGGGAGGGACATTTAATGCATGATATTTTCACCTAACACCCTTCCCTTCTGATGGTCCCACTTAAGGAGCATTGCTGTGGTAGTCAGAAAAAAAGAACTACAGTTGGCATCTTGGTTGTCCACTGAAAGCACTCAAATAAAGTGTTTCATTCTTGAAAGAATGTACACAAAAGTAAATACGAGAGAATACTGAAGTAGGTCATACAATTTTTAGAAACTTTTTTTTTAAATTTATTTATTTATTTTTAATTTTTACTTTACAATTCTGTATTGGTTTTGGCATAGATTGACATGAATCCACTAATATATGGCACAGGTATGGCTAGAATAAAAATTCCAGAGTCCTTGGACTGATGTGCCTACATTAAGTATCCCTGGGTGATTAGTTTACTGGTGCTGAATAGTTTTGCTATTTTAGGATTGTGGGCATCATTTTAGATTTTCCCAAGTGTCCTTTAAAATCACAAACTAGAAGGAGCTGAGAATAACATCTACCCTGGGAGCAGAATCATGTGCATGCATGTGTAGGGGCAGAGAGCATGGATGATATGCAACCATATCGGGTATCTTAGGTCTCTGATGTCATGCTGAGAGAGAGAAAGTGTGTGTAGGTGCATGTACGTGTGCCTTGTGGTATGGGGAGCTCACTGGTTGGGGCTGAGGTG
>NW_024072966.1:0-4634 GCF_014754425.2 Oryx dammah
GGGGCCAGGACAGGCCTGAGAGCCGGCTGGGCGTGGGAGGGACTGTGTGTGTGAGTGTGTCTGTGTTTTCATGTATGAGTATATGAGTATGAGAAGGAAGGGAGGGGGCTCACAGTGTTATCCTAAAATAAAATCATGTAGCAAGATGGCTACCCCGGTGGCTCAGAGGGAATCCGTCTGCCAATGCAGGAAACGTGGGTTCCATCCCTGGGTCGGGAAGATCCCCTAGAGAAGGAAATGGCAACCCACCCCAGTGTTCTTACCTGGGAAATCCCATGGATAGAGGAGCCTGGCGGGCTACAGTCCGTGGGGTCGCAAAAGAGTGGGACACGACTGAGCAACTGAGCGTGCACGCAAACAGTATGGCCTGTCTGTTTGGGGGGTCACCACCCCACACCTCTCTGCTCTGCCTCCCTCCTGCCCTGCCTGTGCCTGTACTCACCCTGCCACAGGCCTGTCTCCTGTGTCTCCAGCCCCAAAGTTGGCCTTACAAATGGCACCATCCAACCTCTGAGCAAATTCTCTTCTCTTACGTTATTGTTTTGTTATTCAACACGGGAAGCTTATTTCTCTACTTCTCACCATAATATATGGTAGTTATTTAAATAGAGCACAAGATGGAACATGAATAGAATTCGAAGCTTAGAAGTGGCTTTAGATAGTCTCTGGATGTCTCTGCATCATTTTTCCTGCTTGTGAAGGGAGAAGCCAACACTGCCTGTCTGGAGTGGGGGTGGACATGACCTGATCTATGGATGCCGAAAGCCCTGTCCTCTGCTGGGAGTGAGCCTGAGGGGTTGACCAGTAAGATGACTTGGGGATAAGGAAGTTATTTGATGGATGCTTTTTATTTTTTCAGATGGCAATGTACTGATGATATATTTTTGCGTACTCATGTGAAGACAGCATTTGTCTTAGGGCGTACTCATCAGAATGGGAGGTTTTCTTTCTTTCCAGTGCTTCAGGTCAACCTAGCCATTGCTCTGCCTCCAGGTACCCCTGAGTTGCCTCAGCTCAGAGAAATAAATTGCTGTCTCCCCTTGTTTTAAATTCAGGCATCTTCAACTTTCTTTGCCCCTTTGATTCCATATGGTCTACTTTTCCCTACTGGCTGGCTTCCTAAGTATGCATCTGAGGTCATCAGAGCAATCTTGATCCAGCTAAGCCTCTGGTGTGTGGCATCCCGGAGGGCCCCAGGTGAAAGCATTCCAGTTAAAGCTCCTGCGGACTTCTCATCTGACTATCTTATTGCTTCTGGACCCTCTAAACCTTTATTTTATCCTGTTCTTTGCTTTGTATTGATTTGTTTTTGTTTGTTTCTGAGCAATTCTGTTAAAAGGAAGACATCTCATTCCAAAGAGATGTAGTTTAGCGTAGAAGATTTAAAAAAAAAAATTCTGACACTTGCTATTTCCATGGACGTGACTTAACTTCAGGGCTGGCTTCATGGGGGTGTAAACTGTGTAGTCACACAGGACCCCACACTTAGAAGGCCCCCCTGCTTGATATAATGCGCTGGTGTCACCACCGTGAAATTCTAAATAATTTTTTAAACAAAAGCCTCAGGTGTTCATTTTGAGGTAGCTCTGGGCTTCTTTGGTACTCATTCAGTAAAGAATCTGCCTGCAATGCAGGAGATCTGGGCTCGATCCCTTGATCAGGGAGACCCCCTGGAGAAGGAAATGGCAACCCACTCCAGTATTCTTGCCTGGAGAATTCCATGGATGGAGGAGCCTGGTGGGCTGCAGTCCATGGGGTTGCAAAGAGTCAGACTTGACTAAGCAACCAGCACTTCCCTTCACTTTCTGCCTTCCATCAGGCCGGGGCCCTGTGCTGCACTTCCACCCCTGACTGTACCTCTGTCCCGAGGGCTTTGCTGGGGGGCCGGAGCTGAAATGGAAACCTCCTGCCTTGTCTCTGTTGCACAGGCTCCCTCAGGCTTTCTGCGCTCGGCCTGGTTCTTCACCCTTCTGCAGAGTCCCTGCCTCTGGGGTTCTACCAGCCCTCCAGGGGCATTACAGAATTGACTCCTCTGACCCCCTCGCCCAGCAAACACTTGGAACTTACTGGGAAAATTACAGACGCATGTTTGAGCCGTATGCAATGCTCCTTGTGACACTGATGTGCGGGGCAGAAGGAAGCAGGACCTTCCGTACACAGTGAAGCACTGACTACATGGCCGCACGATGAGGAGTAAGTCAGTTTCCCCTCCCTATTTGTGAGTCCCCATGGGTGGGCTCACCCATGTGGGTGCACCTGTGTGTGTGTCCCAGTGGGCTTTGGTGGTGTGTGCTTGGATGTGGGCTGGAGAGCCTCAGACAGAACTCTGAAGTTTACCTGTCCTGCCCCCAGCTCACCTCTTACATATAGGCAGCCCTCCTCCCCATGCTAATGCTGCCCCGCCATTGGCACTGGGCTCCCCTGCTGCCCCAGTGACCGCCTAGGCGAGGGTCAGCGGGGAGACCACTGAATGACAACAGGTCTACTAGATGCTCTAAGACACTCCCCACGCCGCTACTCCTGCAGTGTCAGCACTGTTAGCAGTAGGTCTTGTTGATGACCTTCAATCTGAGGGAAGGTTCCCACAGTTTCACCTGCCCAAGGTCATCAGATCATTAAAGGACCAGGGCTTGGGACCCAGGTGCACCTGTTCTGAGGCCTCCCGCTCTTCTCCACCCTGGCTGATCACAGGAACCCAGCTGTCACCAGGAACAAACACTTCGAACGGAGCCCCACTGGCTCCAACCTAACCAGTCTACAGACACGCTTGCTGTTATCATAGCATCCAGTAAACACACCAGTACTGAGGGGTCGTTCCCCTCTGGAAGCTCAGTGTTTCCATCACCAGGTGACACTGAAGATCCCCTTCCAGCGCTAAGATCCCCTTGGGAATGTGCCTGGTCTCAGCAGGAAAATATGTCTATTTGAATGTAGTTCCTGCACCATCTGGCTGTTTAACCTAGAAGACCTGGTGTGAGGAGGGGAATTTCAGGCTGGGTGGCGGGGGCGGGGTGGTGGTGATGGTGAGGGGGCTCCATATGATGAGTAATGGCCCCAGTAGCCCAGGTTCCCACCCAGCCCGCGTGTGCTGTACACACAGCCGGGCCGGCAGGGGTCTGGACTTAGAAAGGAAGAGGTTCGAAACCTAAATTTAAATCCAAACTTCCAAACAGTAAATCAACAAACCCCACCTATTTGGATTCTTTCCCTCACGGCCTCGTGTTTATCTGTCTCTTTCAAGTCTCTGTTCCATTTTCCTCCATCATCCTTTTCCTCCTGGGCCATTCAGTGGAAGCTTGCATCTCTTCCTGCCTGGAGCCAGCTCTGCAGGGGGCCCACACTCCGGGACTCTTTCCTGCCCGTTCCTGCTTCCCACCCCCAGCTCATTTTCCCCTTTGCAGTTGCTTCACCCACTGCTACCCTCCCCTCAGCCCAGATCTCCCTCCTCAGTCTTTCTCTCCAATCAAGCAGCTCTCAGAGTCCTAATAAATTCTCTTTTTCGCCATGGCTCACCAGGTCCTAATATCTCAGGGGGGAAAACAAAAAGACCAAAGCCCCCCTTGCCCTACCTCTCTGTTCCAGGACTATGAGAACCCCAATCCTGTCCCCTCATCCCTTGCAGAGCTGACTCCACAGGTGGACAACGTAGCCACACGCTCCAGCCCACCCCACCCATCTCCGGGGACAAGAGGGGCCGCGAATAGAAGGCCGGGAGGCGTTCAGATCTCACCTGTGACCGTGAGCCTGGTGCCGGAGCCGAAATACCGCTCACTGGCTCACAGAGTCCCAATCCAGCAAGCAAACCCCTCAGAGCATCGCTGCTCGCCCTCCGGGTCCCAGAGCCCGGCTCCAGCGCAGGGAGAGCACCAAGTGCCCGGATCCGACCCGCCCTGACCCCGCCGCCCGCGGCCAGCGCGCGGACTCTCACCCACCGCGGCCAGCCCGCTGCCGGCCCCAGAGGTCAGGGCGGCGCCGGGGCGCCCCACAAAAAATCGAGGCGCGCCGCCCGCACTCACCTAGCACCAGGAGCCGCGTGCCCGGCCCGAAGTACTGCGTCTCTGAGTCACGGCCCCCCAGCCCCGGGCAAAAACCCGCCGCTCATCCCCCGGGTCCCCGGAGGCGTCCCCGCTCACCTAGCACCGACAGCCGGGTGCCCGCGCCGAAGTACTGAGTGCTTTGGCTCACAGCCCGGGGACCCAGGACAAAAACCAGCGCTGCCCTTTTCTGATGCCTAGACTCAGCCCAGGTCCCCACCGACCCTGAGCGCCGCCTCGAAGGGAGATGGCAGCCGCCCGCCTCTCTGCATCCCACCCGAGGGAACACTCAGGCACTCCAGGTGCCCTCCTTACCCAGCACAGTCAGCTTGGAACCAGCTCCAAAGTACAGCTGCGCGGCGTTCACACAGCCCTGGGAACCCAGGCGCAAACTTTCCCTTCTCGGAGAGCAGCCGGGAGGCTCCAGCGCCCACTCCCCCAAAGCCAGGGTTTTGGGGGATCATCTAGTCTGGGCATTCCACCCTCCCTCCCCTTGGAGAAGCATTCTTACCTAGCACGGTGAGCCTGGTCCCTGACCCGAAGTGCAGCTCCTCATAGGAGCACAGTGGGAAGGGGCTGCCAAGAATTCCTCCCTCTTCC
>NW_024072967.1:0-4634 GCF_014754425.2 Oryx dammah
GGAAGAGGGAGGAATTCTTGGCAGCCCCTTCCCACTGTGCTCCTATGAGGAGCTGCACTTCGGGTCAGGGACCAGGCTCACCGTGCTAGGTAAGAATGCTTCTCCAAGGGGAGGGAGGGTGGAATGCCCAGACTAGATGATCCCCCAAAACCCTGGCTTTGGGGGAGTGGGCGCTGGAGCCTCCCGGCTGCTCTCCGAGAAGGGAAAGTTTGCGCCTGGGTTCCCAGGGCTGTGTGAACGCCGCGCAGCTGTACTTTGGAGCTGGTTCCAAGCTGACTGTGCTGGGTAAGGAGGGCACCTGGAGTGCCTGAGTGTTCCCTCGGGTGGGATGCAGAGAGGCGGGCGGCTGCCATCTCCCTTCGAGGCGGCGCTCAGGGTCGGTGGGGACCTGGGCTGAGTCTAGGCATCAGAAAAGGGCAGCGCTGGTTTTTGTCCTGGGTCCCCGGGCTGTGAGCCAAAGCACTCAGTACTTCGGCGCGGGCACCCGGCTGTCGGTGCTAGGTGAGCGGGGACGCCTCCGGGGACCCGGGGGATGAGCGGCGGGTTTTTGCCCGGGGCTGGGGGGCCGTGACTCAGAGACGCAGTACTTCGGGCCGGGCACGCGGCTCCTGGTGCTAGGTGAGTGCGGGCGGCGCGCCTCGATTTTTTGTGGGGCGCCCCGGCGCCGCCCTGACCTCTGGGGCCGGCAGCGGGCTGGCCGCGGTGGGTGAGAGTCCGCGCGCTGGCCGCGGGCGGCGGGGTCAGGGCGGGTCGGATCCGGGCACTTGGTGCTCTCCCTGCGCTGGAGCCGGGCTCTGGGACCCGGAGGGCGAGCAGCGATGCTCTGAGGGGTTTGCTTGCTGGATTGGGACTCTGTGAGCCAGTGAGCGGTATTTCGGCTCCGGCACCAGGCTCACGGTCACAGGTGAGATCTGAACGCCTCCCGGCCTTCTATTCGCGGCCCCTCTTGTCCCCGGAGATGGGTGGGGTGGGCTGGAGCGTGTGGCTACGTTGTCCACCTGTGGAGTCAGCTCTGCAAGGGATGAGGGGACAGGATTGGGGTTCTCATAGTCCTGGAACAGAGAGGTAGGGCAAGGGGGGCTTTGGTCTTTTTGTTTTCCCCCCTGAGATATTAGGACCTGGTGAGCCATGGCGAAAAAGAGAATTTATTAGGACTCTGAGAGCTGCTTGATTGGAGAGAAAGACTGAGGAGGGAGATCTGGGCTGAGGGGAGGGTAGCAGTGGGTGAAGCAACTGCAAAGGGGAAAATGAGCTGGGGGTGGGAAGCAGGAACGGGCAGGAAAGAGTCCCGGAGTGTGGGCCCCCTGCAGAGCTGGCTCCAGGCAGGAAGAGATGCAAGCTTCCACTGAATGGCCCAGGAGGAAAAGGATGATGGAGGAAAATGGAACAGAGACTTGAAAGAGACAGATAAACACGAGGCCGTGAGGGAAAGAATCCAAATAGGTGGGGTTTGTTGATTTACTGTTTGGAAGTTTGGATTTAAATTTAGGTTTCGAACCTCTTCCTTTCTAAGTCCAGACCCCTGCCGGCCCGGCTGTGTGTACAGCACACGCGGGCTGGGTGGGAACCTGGGCTACTGGGGCCATTACTCATCATATGGAGCCCCCTCACCATCACCACCACCCCGCCCCCGCCACCCAGCCTGAAATTCCCCTCCTCACACCAGGTCTTCTAGGTTAAACAGCCAGATGGTGCAGGAACTACATTCAAATAGACATATTTTC
Organism: Oryx dammah; assembly: GCF_014754425.2. Taxonomy (NCBI): domain Eukaryota; kingdom Metazoa; phylum Chordata; class Mammalia; order Artiodactyla; family Bovidae; genus Oryx; species Oryx dammah. The sequence continues at coordinate 1,725 of NW_024072967.1, forward strand.
CTGCTGAGACCAGGCACATTCCCAAGGGGATCTTAGCGCTGGAAGGGGATCTTCAGTGTCACCTGGTGATGGAAACACTGAGCTTCCAGAGGGGAACGACCCCTCAGTACTGGTGTGTTTACTGGATGCTATGATAACAGCAAGCGTGTCTGTAGACTGGTTAGGTTGGAGCCAGTGGGGCTCCGTTCGAAGTGTTTGTTCCTGGTGACAGCTGGGTTCCTGTGATCAGCCAGGGTGGAGAAGAGCGGGAGGCCTCAGAACAGGTGCACCTGGGTCCCAAGCCCTGGTCCTTTAATGATCTGATGACCTTGGGCAGGTGAAACTGTGGGAACCTTCCCTCAGATTGAAGGTCATCAACAAGACCTACTGCTAACAGTGCTGACACTGCAGGAGTAGCGGCGTGGGGAGTGTCTTAGAGCATCTAGTAGACCTGTTGTCATTCAGTGGTCTCCCCGCTGACCCTCGCCTAGGCGGTCACTGGGGCAGCAGGGGAGCCCAGTGCCAATGGCGGGGCAGCATTAGCATGGGGAGGAGGGCTGCCTATATGTAAGAGGTGAGCTGGGGGCAGGACAGGTAAACTTCAGAGTTCTGTCTGAGGCTCTCCAGCCCACATCCAAGCACACACCACCAAAGCCCACTGGGACACACACACAGGTGCACCCACATGGGTGAGCCCACCCATGGGGACTCACAAATAGGGAGGGGAAACTGACTTACTCCTCATCGTGCGGCCATGTAGTCAGTGCTTCACTGTGTACGGAAGGTCCTGCTTCCTTCTGCCCCGCACATCAGTGTCACAAGGAGCATTGCATACGGCTCAAACATGCGTCTGTAATTTTCCCAGTAAGTTCCAAGTGTTTGCTGGGCGAGGGGGTCAGAGGAGTCAATTCTGTAATGCCCCTGGAGGGCTGGTAGAACCCCAGAGGCAGGGACTCTGCAGAAGGGTGAAGAACCAGGCCGAGCGCAGAAAGCCTGAGGGAGCCTGTGCAACAGAGACAAGGCAGGAGGTTTCCATTTCAGCTCCGGCCCCCCAGCAAAGCCCTCGGGACAGAGGTACAGTCAGGGGTGGAAGTGCAGCACAGGGCCCCGGCCTGATGGAAGGCAGAAAGTGAAGGGAAGTGCTGGTTGCTTAGTCAAGTCTGACTCTTTGCAACCCCATGGACTGCAGCCCACCAGGCTCCTCCATCCATGGAATTCTCCAGGCAAGAATACTGGAGTGGGTTGCCATTTCCTTCTCCAGGGGGTCTCCCTGATCAAGGGATCGAGCCCAGATCTCCTGCATTGCAGGCAGATTCTTTACTGAATGAGTACCAAAGAAGCCCAGAGCTACCTCAAAATGAACACCTGAGGCTTTTGTTTAAAAAATTATTTAGAATTTCACGGTGGTGACACCAGCGCATTATATCAAGCAGGGGGGCCTTCTAAGTGTGGGGTCCTGTGTGACTACACAGTTTACACCCCCATGAAGCCAGCCCTGAAGTTAAGTCACGTCCATGGAAATAGCAAGTGTCAGAATTTTTTTTTTTAAATCTTCTACGCTAAACTACATCTCTTTGGAATGAGATGTCTTCCTTTTAACAGAATTGCTCAGAAACAAACAAAAACAAATCAATACAAAGCAAAGAACAGGATAAAATAAAGGTTTAGAGGGTCCAGAAGCAATAAGATAGTCAGATGAGAAGTCCGCAGGAGCTTTAACTGGAATGCTTTCACCTGGGGCCCTCCGGGATGCCACACACCAGAGGCTTAGCTGGATCAAGATTGCTCTGATGACCTCAGATGCATACTTAGGAAGCCAGCCAGTAGGGAAAAGTAGACCATATGGAATCAAAGGGGCAAAGAAAGTTGAAGATGCCTGAATTTAAAACAAGGGGAGACAGCAATTTATTTCTCTGAGCTGAGGCAACTCAGGGGTACCTGGAGGCAGAGCAATGGCTAGGTTGACCTGAAGCACTGGAAAGAAAGAAAACCTCCCATTCTGATGAGTACGCCCTAAGACAAATGCTGTCTTCACATGAGTACGCAAAAATATATCATCAGTACATTGCCATCTGAAAAAATAAAAAGCATCCATCAAATAACTTCCTTATCCCCAAGTCATCTTACTGGTCAACCCCTCAGGCTCACTCCCAGCAGAGGACAGGGCTTTCGGCATCCATAGATCAGGTCATGTCCACCCCCACTCCAGACAGGCAGTGTTGGCTTCTCCCTTCACAAGCAGGAAAAATGATGCAGAGACATCCAGAGACTATCTAAAGCCACTTCTAAGCTTCGAATTCTATTCATGTTCCATCTTGTGCTCTATTTAAATAACTACCATATATTATGGTGAGAAGTAGAGAAATAAGCTTCCCGTGTTGAATAACAAAACAATAACGTAAGAGAAGAGAATTTGCTCAGAGGTTGGATGGTGCCATTTGTAAGGCCAACTTTGGGGCTGGAGACACAGGAGACAGGCCTGTGGCAGGGTGAGTACAGGCACAGGCAGGGCAGGAGGGAGGCAGAGCAGAGAGGTGTGGGGTGGTGACCCCCCAAACAGACAGGCCATACTGTTTGCGTGCACGCTCAGTTGCTCAGTCGTGTCCCACTCTTTTGCGACCCCACGGACTGTAGCCCGCCAGGCTCCTCTATCCATGGGATTTCCCAGGTAAGAACACTGGGGTGGGTTGCCATTTCCTTCTCTAGGGGATCTTCCCGACCCAGGGATGGAACCCACGTTTCCTGCATTGGCAGACGGATTCCCTCTGAGCCACCGGGGTAGCCATCTTGCTACATGATTTTATTTTAGGATAACACTGTGAGCCCCCTCCCTTCCTTCTCATACTCATATACTCATACATGAAAACACAGACACACTCACACACACAGTCCCTCCCACGCCCAGCCGGCTCTCAGGCCTGTCCTGGCCCC
>NW_024072968.1:0-4633 GCF_014754425.2 Oryx dammah
GGAAACAGTGGCTGACTTTATTTTTGGGGGCTCCAAAATCACTGCAGGTGGTGATTGCAGCCATGAAATTAAAAGACGCTTACTCCTTGGAGGAAAGTTATGACCAACCTAGATAGCAAATTAAAAAGCAGAGACATTACTTTGCCAACAAAGGTCTGTCTAGTCAAGGCTATGGTTTTTCCAGTGGTCATGTATGGATGTGAGAGTTGGACTATAAATAAAGCTGAGTGCCAAAGAATTGATGCTTCTGAAGTGTGATGTTGAAGAAGACTCTTGAGAGTCCCTTGGACTGCAAGGAGATCCAACCAGTCCATCCTAAAGGTGATCAGTCCTGAGTGTTCATTGGAAGGACTGATGCTGAAGCTGAGACTCCAGTACTTTGGCCACCTCATGTGAAGAGCTGACTCATTTGAAAAGGCCTGACGCTGGGAAAGGTTGAAGGCAGGAGAAAAAGGGGACGACAGAGGATGAGATGGTTGAATGGCATCACCGACTCGATGGACGTGAGTTTGAGTAGACTCCGGGAGTTGGTGATGGACGGGGAGGCCTGGCATGCTGCGGTTCATGGGGTCGCAGAGTCGGATACAACTGGGCAACTGAACTGAAGAAATTGTATTCGTTAAGATAAAGAAATAGGTTACTCTACAAAGAATGAGAAACAGATTTGCCTGAGGCAGTGTCACTAAATTTAAAAAAACAGAAACAGACTATCTCTAGAAGGCTGGAACCTGAGGGGTTTCGTGCTCAGCTTATTACTTATGTTGAAAACAATAGAACGGCTTTTTCAGATATTTAGAAGTTCAGAAAATACTGGTTTGTCTTCACTGACATAACTGTAGATGGCATTCTTTCCAAATTAATATTTAACTAATCAAAATTGCACTGTTTTTTTTCCTTTGATGAACTTTTTTGAAAGTTTGCCTGGATGAACATTCAAGTGAAAATAACCAAAAGAGTTTGGCAAGAAAATGATAACGCATGAACACTGCCTTTGCAATACATTATAGATCAATGAAACAAATCCAAAAATAGACTAGAAACATGTAAAAACAGTATATGATAAGGAAGGCTCAGTGGTAAAGAATCCGCCTGCCAGTGCAGAAGACATGGGTGGTCTGGGAAGACAGCACACGCCGTGGAGCAGCTAAGCCAGTGTATCACAGCTGCTGAGCTCGTGTGCTGCAGCTGCTGAAGCCTGCATGTCCTAGAACCCACGCTCTGCAGCAAGAGACGTCTCTGCAGTGAGAAGCCTGTGCGCCGCAGCTAGAGAGTAGCTCTCCTCTCCACAGCAGAAGAAAAGCCCGCACAGCAGCACAGACCCAGGACAGTCCAAAGGAAGTAAACTAATTAAAATTTAAAATTAACTGGGAAGCCCCTGGAGAGGGAAGTGGCAGCCCACTCCAGTATTCTCACCTGGAGAATTCCATGGACAGAGGCCTGGCGGGCTCTAAGTCCATGGGGTCACAGAGTCAGACACGACCGGCCACCCAGTTCAGCTTGTGCCACTGGCTGCCCAACGGGGAGAATTATCCTGAGTCCTCATATCAAAATTACAGGTAGGGACTTCCCTTGCTGTCCATGTTGAGACTTCACGCTTCCAAAGCAGGGAGCATGGGTTCAATCCCTGGTCCAAGAACAAAGATTCCACGTACCACGTGACCAAAAAAAATAAATAAATATTACAGGCAAATACAAGTACTGATATTTTTAAATGTGGAAGAGAATCTAAGCTTAAAAACAAAAACCCTACAGGAAGTAACTGCTCTAAATGATTGAAAACCTAAACAACTAAACAGTTCTGTATCTGTAAACAAAACCGAAAGGCAACAGCAAACAGGGAACTATATCTTCAAAAATAAAACATAATGAAGACCTTGTAAAAATGTGATAAGAGAAGCCTGAGTCTCAAATAGGCAGTTACCCGAGGCTGTTGGGAGACTATCGGAAAGAAAGAAATACAAATCGGAAAGGGCTAAATACAAATCTGTTTTAAGTGCAACTTTACTAATAATTGAATTAACATTTAAAACAGAGATTTTTACTTTCTATATTAGCAAACTTTTATTAACTGACGGGAACAGTGTTGTGAGAGGCAATTTCCTATAGTAATCCTGAGGCCCTTTCTGGAAAACAATATGATGGACTGTACTCAAATCTGAAACAGGTGTGGAATTTACTTTAGTGTTATTTTTAATAATAAATGTTCTGAGACCGTGATTGCTTATATTGCAGTACATTCCTGCCATTAAAAATGGTTTATGAAGAATTTTTTAATGGTATGAAAATGTTGGAATGTTAACAATAGATGAATGCAGGAAAAAATATAATTCAAAACTGTGTAATCTCAACCATAAAAAAATCGGATAGAAAACTGATAAGAAAAAAGAAGTAAGTTAATTTGTTTAATTTCTTTAATTCTTTATATACATGTACATGGTCAATTGCTCAGTCATGTCTGACTCTTTGTGACCCCATGGACTGTAGCCCGCCAGGTTCGTTTTCCGTGGAATTTCCCAGCCAAGAATACTGGATTGGCTTGTCATTTCCTACTCCAGGGGATCTTCCCAACCTAGGAATCGAACCTGAGTCTCCACCATTGCAGGCAGATTCTTTACCACTACACTACCTGGGAAGCCCCTTTATATTCTACAGTATACATATTTTTATATTTAAACACTTTGATCAGTTAATTCAGTTTTTTTAATCTAATTGTTTCTGCCTCAGAGCAGCTAATCCTCATAGTCAAGGTGTAATCACCAACTGGGCAGCCTGGATCTTAATAGATTTGTGGGACAGAATAAAACTTGGTTGTTTTTCTTCACAAAGAAATGATGGTTCCCTGAAATTTTGAAAGCCACACAGATATAAAGAAGGAGTTATCAGTTCATCAAAGCCGGTGTTCCCAGTTACGAGAAGCAGAGAGGCTCAGAAAGAGGGGCTGCCACTGTCACCTCATGAGCCTGTGGGCTCCCTGGAAGGGCTGTGCCGAGCAGGCCCTGGAGGCGCACCCAGGCTTCCTGGAGACCTGTGGGCTGGCACAGCTCGCTCGACAGCCTCGCCACCTGCTCTCCCACTTCTCGAGGCTGCGGTAGACCTTCCCTTTCCAGGGGGATTCACCTTTGATCACAGTGCCATAAATTTCAGTGGGTGGATAACCTGAAGAACAGCCGTCGGTGCTCCCGGCGTGGGTGAGCACTCTGTCTGCCATCCGCGTGCTCCGGGCTGTGCTGTTCCCAGGTCTGGTACTCGCAGTGACTGAAATCATGTCATTAGCCTCAGCCTGGCTGCCGCATCGTCCAGTTGTTTTTTTGAAATACTCTTCTTGAAGTAGCAGTTCATCTTTTTAGGTGCTAAAAAAAAGACTTGCAGCTTTATTTGTGTAATGTAATTTTGCTTGGAGATCCAGTGTCTTCAGCTGGGTTATAGGTCCTAAATTTGCCACTGAAACAGATAGGCTTGAAGATGATTTTTTACTAAAAACTGATTTATCAGGCTCCTGAAATTTAAGTGCCACTTTGCTTCCACTGAGTAACTTGCATAGGCCAAGATCCATAGTCTCTAGTCTTTTTTTCTTTTTTAGTATAAACAACTCTCAGACTTTTTGCCCATCTGAGTTCCAATAAAAAAATTCACAAATTTTGACCCTGAAACCAGCTAATGAATAAAAGGAACTGGTGTGTGATCACCTGGAAAAACGGTTAGTAAGCCCTGGAGCACGTGAGAACACCACTGTTCCTGAGCCATTGGAAAAGCTAGCAGCAGTGGCCCCAACAGCCCCAGCCCTGGGAACACCCAGAGCTGCAGAGCAACACGGTTACCAGGGCATTATGGATATCATGGCCGTGTGAGCACTGCTCTTGCACATCCACATCAAAAAAATGAGAGCGCAAATAGTGGCAATTCATCGAGAGGCAACTGCCGTTGACCCTGGCTCCTGTGGTGATGACGCTTAGTCACGCAAGCAGGGGCCCGCCACACCAAGCTTCTCCCTGCCTTCTTGGGTCTGAACAGGGTTGCAAATTAACAACACGAAAATCTCTAATTCAGTTTGTCGCTTAGTCGTGTCCAACTCTTGGCAACACCATGAATTGCAGCATGCCAGGCCTCCCTGTCCATCACCAACTCCCGGAGTTCACTCAAACTCATGTTCATTGAGTCGGTGATGCCATCCAGCCATCTCATCCTCTGTCGTCCCCTTCTCCTGCCCCCAATCCCTCCCAGCATGAGAGTCTTTTCCAGTGAGTCAACTCTTCACATGAGGTGGCCAAAATATTGGAGTTTCAGCTTTAGCATCAGTTCTTCCAAAGAACACCCAGGACTGGACTGATTGGATCTCCTTGCAGTCCAAGGGACTCTCAAGAGTCTTCTCCAACACCACAGTTCAAAAGCATCAATTCTTCGGCGCTCAGCTTTCTTCACAGTCCAGCTGTCACATCCATACATGACCACTGGGAAAACCATAGCCTTGACTAGACAGACCTTTGTTGGCAAAGTAACGTCTCTGCTTTTTAATTTGCTATCTAGGTTGATCATAACGTTCCTTCCAAGGAGTAAGCGTCTTTTAATTTCAAGACTGCAGTTACCATCTGCAGTGATTTTGGAGCCCCCAAAAATAAAGTCAGCCACTGTTTCC
>NW_024072969.1:0-4633 GCF_014754425.2 Oryx dammah
TTCTAACTGTTGCTTCCTGACCTGCATGCAGGTTTCTCAAGAGGCAGGTCAGGTGGTCTGGTATTCCCATCTCCTTCAGAATTTTCCACAGTTTATTGTGATCCACAATGTCCAACAATAGGTTTTGGTTAAAGAAAATACATCCATGTATTTACATGTATATACATCCATCCAATGTACTGCTGCTCAGTGGATTAAAATGATGCAGTCGATGAATAACACAAAATAATAAAAAGAAAGGGCACATTATAGAAACGGTAAGGCAGAATGAATTCATGTAACAAAGTATGCATAGCAAAATTCTGGAAGGTTACGTACTAAAGTATTAACAAGGCTTGTTTCTGGTGGAAAGATTAGGAAGTTTGGAGTATTTTTTGTTTTCTTCTGTATGTTCATTTGTATTTTCTTTACTGGTAGTGTAATGCTTTTGTGTTTAAAAGGTAACAAAAGTCTAATAAACAACATTCAGCTGTTTAAATAAAATTTTCATAATATCTGTTTACTAAAATCTGGAGATCTGTGTGATACTCATGCTCAAGTGTTAAATTTAAATTAAAGGAAATGCATAATTTAAGAAGTGAGGGATGAGAGAAATGGTGTTAAGGTTTGGGTATCAATATCCCATTCTTTCTGCTCCCACCCCACAGCTGTCTGCCATCTTACTCATAGAGTTCATGTTGTCTCTTATTTTGATTCAAAATAGATCTGACTATTATGCAGTAAAAAGAGAAGAGGCTTCTGCATACAGATATGGGCTCAAATTCAACCCCCTTCCTACCTTGAGTGATAGTGGGCAATTCACATAACTTCTCTGAGCATCCATTTCTTTATCTGTAAAGTAGGAATAGACCTAACTTGCAGCAATGTTGAGAAAATTAGACACACTCTGTGTATAGAGTCAAGCATAGTACCTGACATATGGTAGGTGGTCAATAAATTATTATTATATTGTTGTCGCTTTGGTATGGTTATTGTTGTATAAAGGAACTACAGTGTATGGATACTATGCCCTTTTTTTTTTCCTTCTGGTAGGCAGATTTAATCAGCATAGAAATAGATTTTAAGGGAACGCTCCTTGGCTGTTGAAGCTGGGACTTACCTCCTCCTTATCAGTGTCATTTGCAAAAGGCTCCCTCATGTCTCCCAGGGCTCAACTCAAAGCATCTCTACTCCTGGGAAAGACTACATTTCTTTTTACAGGCAGATCGGGCTTATTGTCTTACATGTGTAGGAAAGCGCAGCTTTGCCCCGTTATAAACATGGCTTAGCTAGCATGCGGCCTGCTGCCCCACACTGCACACCTGTGCTGATGGCAGATAGTGCTGGTCATGATGCCCTTTCCTAAGGAGCCGAGGCACAGTCAGGGAATTTGCTCAATACCAAGTTTCCTGCAGTTCTTACAGATTGATCAGAGGTTGCAAACAAGAGGAAACTCACTCACCTCTTTTGGATGAAAGCAGAGTGGGGGAGGGTGGAGGAGGAGGGAAGGTTGAGAGTTCATCTGTTTCAGCCTCCTAGGCCTCCTGGTGAAGGACATGGAAGCCTGGCACGCTCCACTGAACAACAAAGGCCTCATTTAGTCTTGGCCATAAGGGGCACTGTGTCGGCTTCCTGGTCTCTCCTGCGCCTGGAATGAGTTGCTGCAGAGGTAGGTGGGTCAGGTGTTTGTCATTCTTGGATTGGACGCTTTGGGGTAGCTCAGAATGTCTACTTTTCTAGGCAACTGAGGCCCAGACAGGAAAGTGACTGGTCCAGATGAGTTTGTGGCAAAGCCAGGTCTGATGGGGGCTCGGCTTTCTGTCTTGGCAGCCTTCCACAAAGCATGACGCCAAGTCTCTGGGTGGCAGGCTCATTCCCTAGGAGGAAATATAGGATCTCAGCAAATGGGCAAGGCCGGTCCTTCCTCCCCTGGACTGAGCTTGGCTGTCCCAGGGGCACTGTCTCCTCTGCCTGCTAGGCCGTACTACAGCCCTGGGTGCCAGATTGCTTCTCCAAGGCCCCCACCCTGAGGTTCTCTCGGTTCTTCCTGAAAGGCTTGGGGAAGTAAGTGATCAGATTCCAAAGACTTTCCCCTGGGGTGGAGTTGGGGGTGGGCGGCATTTCCCAGAGTGGGGCTTTGCCTAGGCAGGGGGCTCAGCTAAGAGCTACAGGCTCACAGCAGGGGCTCCTTAAATATGCAGAGGGAGCAGCTGCCTTTGATCTCTCCAGCGAAGAAGCAGCCACTCCCCGCTGAGCTGGAGTGTGCATGTGCTTGAGGGTGGCATGTGTGTGTGGGTTCACATGTAAATGAGGGCAGACTGGACACCAACATGTGCACGTATGTGTATGCGCACAGGCACCGCTACAGGTTCACACGTGTGCATACGCACACATGTGTGTGTGCCTATCTGTGTACGTGTGCCCGTATATAAACTTGGGAGTTACCGAGTGTGCGTACATGTGTATGCCTTGAAGTTTGCTGGGCAGAGCAGATGTCTGCACGTCAGTTCATCTGTGATATCTCTATAACACAATGACTAGTATTATCCGCCCAGCAATTTCCATATGAGGCGACTTATAACAGTGTTGGGTGTCCTACGTGGCGCTAGTAGGCAAGAACCCGCCTGCCAATGCAGGAGATGCAAGAGACTCAGGTTTGATCCCAGGGTTGGGAAGATCCCCTGGAGGAGGGCATGGCAACCCACTCCACTATTCATGCCTGGAGAATCCCATAGATAGGGGAGCCTGGGGGGTTGTGATCCATAGGGTCACAGAGTAAGACAAGACTGAACTGATTTAGCAGGCAGGCATAATAGTGTTACTCTTTGTTCAAAATATTACCCCTGAAGTCATAGTGGAACAACCTGGTTCTGCCTCCTGGCCCAGGTTAATTTGTCTAGGGATGAGTCAATTCTAGTACCCACTCACCTCATTATGATGGTCAGGAAATGGTGTGGTAGGCTGGATTACTATTTAAAACTCCCTTTGTTACCTTTCTCCCATTGATGTTTGGAATGGCTGAATAACCTCCTTTGGCCAATGGAAGTGAGAGCCCAGGTGACACAAGCTATACTTGAGCTGAAGCTGTAAGAGCCCTTGCCTGACTTGCCATTTCTCCTTTTCCTCTGCCATAAGACTTGTGATATTCAGATAAATGCTGTCCTGTCATCCTGGGACCCAGAAAGCAGAGGCCCTGGAGCAGTGCCTTAGCCAGCCGATGGTAAACATGTAATACAAGTAAGAAGTAAACCTTGTGGGAGTAAAGCATGGAGATTTTAGGGGTTTTCATTGTTGTGACCTAGGTATTGCAGCATAACCTATCCTAAATTGACTACAATAAACTGGTGCTGGGATCAATTGTCTCACTCCTTGGGCTTTCAGTTTTGGATCCAGAAAGCGCTTTAGTAATTTCTGTTGACTGTGATTTATGGCTGGAGATCAGGAAATGTGTGGTCATGTTTCCCATGCAGGAATAAAGGCCATATTTCTCTCATCTGACTAAACATATGCCTTTTATGCAAACTCAGCAAAGATAGAGAGCAGAGAAATAGAGATCAAAGTGGGAGATGAAATTGATGAAGTCTGTGGTTCTGAGTTCAGTTACTCTGGAGACCCAGCTGCATCCTTGCTCTGCACCCAGCTTCATTGTCCCATTTCATCTTGATTCTGTAAACAATAAATTCCCCCTCTGAAAGTGTTAGTTGCTTAATCATGTCCAACTCTTTGCAACCCCATGGACTATATATATAGCTCATCAGGCTCCTCTGTCCATGGTATTCTGCAGGCAAGAATATTGGAGTGGGTAGCCATTTCTTCCTCCAGAGGATCTTCCCAACCCAGGGATCAAACTCGGGTCTCTGGCATTGCAGGCAGATTCTTTACCATCTGAGCCATCAGGGAAGCCCCAAATTCCTCATTAATTAATGCCAACCAGGCCTCCCTGTCCATCACCAACTCCCAGAGTTCACTCAGACTCACGTCCATCGAGTCCATGATGCCATCCAGCCATCTCATCCTCAGTTGTCCCCTTCTCCTTCTGCCCCCAATCCCTCCCAGCATCAGAGTCTTTTCCAATGAGTCAACTCTTTGCATGAGGTGGCCAAAGTACTGGAGTTTCAGCTTTAGCATCATTCCTTCCAAAGAAATCCCAGGGCTGATCTCCTTCAGAATGGACTGGTTGGATCTCCTTGCAGTCCAAGGGACTCTCAAGAGTCTCCTCCAACACCACAGTTCAAAAGCATCAATTCTTTGGCGCTCAGCCTTCTTCACAGTCCAACTCTCACATCTATACATGACCACAGGAAAAACCATAGCCTTGACTAGGCGGACCTTAGTCGGCAAAGTAATGTCTCTGCTTTTGAATATACTATCTAGGTTGGCATAACTTTTCTTCCAAGGAGTAAGCGTCTTTTAATTTCATGGCTGCAGTCACCATCTGCAGTGATTTGGGGGCCCAAAAAAATAAAGTCTGACACTGTTTTTACTGTTTCCCCATCTATTTCCCATGAAGTGATGGGACCAGATGCCATGATCTTTGTTTTCTCAATGTTGAGCTTTAAGCCAACTTTTTCACTCTCCTCTTTCACTTTCATCAAGAGGCTTTTTAATTCCTCTTCACTTTCTGCCATAAGGGTGGTGTCATCTGCATATCTGA
>NW_024072971.1:0-4632 GCF_014754425.2 Oryx dammah
GGCAGAAAGTGAAGAGGAACTAAAAAGCCTCTTGATGAAAGTGAAAGTGGAGAGTGAAAAAGTTGACTTAAAGCTCAACATTCAGAAAACAAAGATCATGACATCCGGTCCCATCACTTCATGGCAAATAGATGGGGAGACAGTGGAAACAGTGTCAGACTTTATTTTGGGGGGCTCCAAAATCACTGCAGATGGTGACTGCAGCCATGAAATTAAAAGATGTTTACTCCTTGGAAGAAAAGTTATGATCAACCTAGATAGCATATTCAAAAGCCGAGACATTATTTGCAGACTAAGGTCTGTCTAGTCAAGGCTATGGTTTTTCCAGTGGTCATGTATGGATGTGAGAGTGGACTGTGAAGAAGGCTGAGTGCCGAAGAATTGATGCTTTTGAACTGTGGTGTTGGAGAAGACTCTTGAGAGTCCCTTGGACTTCTAGGAGATCCAACAAGTCCATTCTGAAGGAGATCAGCCCTTGGTTTTCTTTGGAAGGAATGATGCTAAAGCTGAAACTCCAGTACTTTGGCCACCTCATGCAAAGAGTTGACTCATTGGAAAGTACTCTGATGCTGGGAGGGATTGGGGGCAGGAAGAGAAGGGGACGACAGAGGATGAGATGGGTGGATGGCATCACTGACTCGATAGACGTGAATCTGAGTGAACTCCGGGAGTTGGTGATGGACAGGGAGGCCTGGCGTGTTGCGATTCATGGGGTCGCAGAGTCGGACACGACTGAGTGACTGAACTGAACTGAGTCCTTGGCCCAGGATCAGCTTCTGAAAGACAGGCATGCCCATAGATATCAACCATAATTATCATCAGGCTAAAGGCTGGTGTCTAATGGGGGAGGTTGTGTTCTCCTGGACAGTCCCTTAGTTTACATTTTCTTCCTCAGTAAGAATTTGGTAAACAATCAGACACAATGGGGCTCAGACTTTCTTCATACGGTAAACACTGAGGCCTGAATCACACACACCCTCCGCATACATGGGATCCTTGGTGGAAAAAAAGGACAAATCCCAGCTGAGGCAGTGGCTTCTGATGGGTTGAAATTGAAAGGCTATTCTGTCCCCCAAATACCCCCTAACCAAGTCTGAATCTGAAAATTCCACACTAGGGACACATTCATTTGGGTAGAAGCATTGCCTTTCCATTCAGAAAACTAAGATCATGGCATCCAGCCCCATCACTTCATGGCAGATAGATGTGGAAACAGTGGAAACAGTGACAGACTTTTTCTTGGGCTCCAAAATCACTGCAGATGGTGACTGCAGCCATGAAATTAAAAGATGCTTACTCCTTGGAAGGAAAGTTATGACCAACCTAGACAGCATATTCAAAAGCAGACATTGCTTTGCCAACAATTGTCTGCCTAGTCAAGGCTATGGTTTTTCCAGTGGTCATGTATGGATGTGAGAGTTGAACTATAAAGAAAGCTGAGCACCAAGGAATTGATGCTTTTTATCTGTGGTGTTGGAGAAGATTCTTGAGAGTCCTTTGGACTGCAAGGAGATCCAACCAGTCCATTCTAAAGGAGATCAGTCCTGGGTGTTCATTGGAAGGACTGATGTTGAACCTGAAACTCCAATACTTTGGCCACCTCATGCGAAGAACTGACTCATTGGAAAAGACCCTGATGCTGCAAAAGATTGAAGGCAGGAGGAGAAGGGGATGACAGAGGATGAGATGGTTGGATGACATCACTAACTCAATGGACATGAATTTGAGCAAGCTCCAGGAGTTGGTGACGGACAGGGAAGCCTGGTGTCCATGGGGTCCCAAAGAGTCGGACACAACTGAGTGACGGAACTGAACTGAGGAGCCAAAGATAACGTATCCTCTTTTAATTTTAAATCCTACAATTTTATAGCCATCAGGAAACCTAGATGTTATCCAGTACAATTGTTTTCTAAGGTATGTTGGCAACTGATTTTTCACATAAATGCTGAAAAAGACAGTCAATGTTAGTCACTCGGCCATGTCCCACTCTTTGAAACCCCATGAACAGTAGCCCGCCAGGCTCCTCTGTCCATGGGATTTCCCAGGCAAGAATACTGGAGTGGGTAGCCATTCCCTTCTCCAGGGGATCTTCCCAACCCAGGGATCGAACCCATGTCTCCTGTATTGTGGGCAGTTTCTTTACCGTCTGAGCCACCAAGGACCTAATATTCAAAACAGGTAAAGGGGAAGTTGCTCTAATACCAGCAAAGGGAGGTGCCATACTCTGCCCACGTGCTCCCCACCGGGCAGCCCCTTGGTGTGTCCAAGAATGCGAGACTCCTCCACACCAACCGGAAACTGCCACCCCACGCGGTCGTGTGATTGGAAATGGTACCTATTAACATTAATTACTTGGTCTAAAGAACAGCTACCAGGTGTTGAGCATGAATACTCAATGAAGTCCCAGCAGTGTACAAAGTAACCACCTTACAAGGATTTCTCATTTAATTCTCACAATAAACTGCTCTGGTGTTGGTACCATTATTATTCCCATTTTACCACTTAAGTGGCACACAGGTTAAATAACAGCTGATCTGAGCTGGAGGCAGGATATGAATGCCGGCTATCTGACCCCAAGCCAGCCATCATATTTCTCCTAACTTATTCTTTCCATCCTGCAAATGCAGGCCGAGCACAGGAAGTGGGCTCTGTGCAGTCAGAAGGTTGATATCTGCAGAGCTGGATGCAGGATCAGGGTGCAACTCCCACTTCAGGGTCCTCCTATGGGGTTCCTCCATCTAAGGGATCAAGGAAGAAGTCTTCATGAAGAAGCCTCAGTCTGGGGATTCTATAGTGATCCAGTGGTTAGGACTCCACGCTTCCACTGCAGGGGGTACAGGTTCAACCCCTGGTCCAAGAACTGAGATCCTGCAAGTTGTGTGGAGTGGCCAAAAAACCCCCAGTCTTCAGCATGGTTCCCTCAGTCCTTAGCCCTGCCAGCCCTCCAGTCTAGCTTCAGTCTCACCAGTGCTTGTCCCGCTCATGCTCCTGGACTTTAGGAGCTCCGTGAGCTTTAGGACCAGGTCCTAAAAATGCCCCCCCTCCCTCTGCCACTCCCTTCCCTCAGGCTGTCCCCAGAGAAGGGACAGACCCCCCAGGGGATGTCCTTCCCCTGCCTGATTAACTCATACTGAACCTTCAAGGTTTAGTTAGGGCATCTCCCTTGTATGATTCCTAGGGAAACCCCAGACACTTGCTGGACCTCTCCACGCACCCCGGCCCACCTAGCTCGTCCTTCCTCCTCACTCCCCTCCACACGGAAGCACCTTTACTCGTGGGCACATCAGCCTCTCTCTCTCCAACTAAAACCTTCAAGAATGAGTCCCACCTTTACCTGTCTTTGTTCCCTAACCCGAGAACAGGGCCAGCACTTAGGTGTGCTCCAATAGAGTAGGAATGAACGAGCAAGTGACCCTTGAGATAATACAAAAATAACTGGCTATCAAGTCCATTTTGAGCCCCTCTATATTTTTCTTTAAGTAAAAAGTTCACTCGAAAGTTAAAAATTGTTTAAGGAAAAAAAGTCACCTCAAATGGAATGATTAAATATATACTTTTGTCCATGGACTGCATACCCTTTTCTGGACATACAGTTCCACTTGGTTAACACACACGAGACTTCCCATAGCTCGTCTGATCTTCACTCTCTTCAGGGACGAGCACAGTCATACATCCACTCTTGAGCCCTCACCCCCATCTCTACCAAGTGGTGCCCAAATCTCTCCTCACACCTGCTGGGGACCAAGAAGCCACAGTCTTTCCAAGGCAGTTCATTCTGACCTAACTCCTAAAATAAATCATAGCAAACAAGAGACAAGGATCCTGTATTGAACTTTAATCTGCTTCCTTGTAGTTCTTCCCCAGTATGTCCTGTTTACCCCTCAGTTCAGTTCAGTTCAGTCGCTCAGTCATGTCCGACTCTTTGCGACCCCATGAATCGCAGCGCACCAGGCCTCCCTGTCCATCACCAACTCCTGGAGTTCACTCAGATTCACGTCCATCGAGTCAGTGATGCCATCCAGCCATCTCATCCTCTGTCGTCCCCTTCTCCTCCTGCCCCCAATCCCTCCCAGCATCAAAGTCTTTTCCAATGAGTCAACTCTTCACATGAGGTGGCCAAAGTACTGGAGTTTCAGCTTTAGCATCATTCCTTCCAAAGAAATCTCCTTCAGAATGGACTGGTTGGATCTCCTTGCAGTCCAAGGGACTCTCAAGAGTCTTCTCCAACACCACAGTTCAAAAGCATCAATTCTTCGGTGCTCAGCCTTCTTCACAGTCCAACTCTCACATCCATACATGACCACTGGAAAAACCATAGCCTTGACTAGACAGACCTTAGTCTGCAAAGTAATGTCTCTGCTTTTGAATATGCTATCTAGGTCGATCATAACTTTTCTTCCAAGGAGTAAGCGTCTTTTAATTTCATGGCTGCAGTCACCATCTGCAGTGATTTTGGAGCCCAAAAAGATAAAGTCTGACACTGTTTCCACTGTTTCCCCATCTATTCGCCATGAAGTGATGGGACCAGGTGCCATGATCTTCATTTTCTGAATGTTGAGCTTTAAGCCAACTTTTTCACTCTCCTCTTTCACTTTCATCAAGAGGCTTTTTAGTTCCTCTTCACTTTCTGCC
>NW_024072972.1:0-4631 GCF_014754425.2 Oryx dammah
AGATAGAGAATTGTGGTATATATATACAACAGAATATTACTCAGCCATAAAAAGGAACGCATTTGAGCCAGTTCTACTGAGGTGGATTAACTTAGAGCCTATTATACAGAGTGAAATTAAGTCAGAAAGATAAAGAAATTATGGTGTAACATATATATATGAAATCTAGAAAGACAGTATTGATGAACATATTTACAGGGAAGCAATGGAAACAATCCTAAAAGATGATGCTATGAAAGTGCTTCACTCATATGTGAGCAAATTTGAAAAACTCAGCAGTATCCACTGGACTGGAAAAGGTCAGTTTTCATTCCAATCCCAAAGAAAGTAGTGCCAAAGAATGCTAAAACTATCAGACAATTGCCCTCATCTCACATACTAGCAAAGTAATGCTGAAAATTCTCAAAGCCAGGCTTCAACTGTACATGAACCATGAACTTCCAGATGTTCAAGCTGGTTATAGTAAAGGCAGAGGAATCAGAGATTAAATTGCCAACAAACGTTGGATCACCAAAAAAGCAAGAGAGTTCCAGAAAAACATCTACTTCTGCTTTGTTGACTATGCCAAAGCCTTTAACTGTGTAGATGATAACAAACTGGAAAATTCTGAGAGAGATGGGAATATCAGACCACCTGACCTGCCTCCGGAGAAATCTGTATGCAGGTCAAGAAGCAACAGTTAGAACTGAACATTGACAATGGACTGCTTCAAAACTGGCAAAGGAGTACGTCAAGGGTGTATATTGTCACCTTGCTTATTTAACTTATATGCAGAGTACATCAAGTTAAATGCCAGGCCAAATGAAACACAGACTGGAACCAAGATTGCCAGGAGAAATATCAATAAACTCCGTTATACAAATGACACCACCCTTATGGCAGAAAGCCAAGAAGAACTAAGGAGCCTCTTGATGAAAGTGAGAGAGGAGTGTAAAAAAGCTGGCTTAAAACTCAACATGCAGAAGGCTAACATCATGGCATCTGGTCCTATCATTTCATGGCAAATATATGGAAAAACAGTGGAAACAGTGACAGACTTTTTTTGGGGGGACTCCAAAATCAATGCAGATGGTGACTGCAGCCATGAAATTAAAGGACTCTTGCTCCTTGGAAGAAAAGTTATGACCAACCTAGACAGCATATTCAAAGGAGAGACATTACTTTGCCAACAAAAAACATCTAGTCAAAGCTATGGTTTTTCCAGTAGTCATGTATAGATGTGAGAGTTGGATTATCAAGAAAGCTGAGTGCTGAAGAATTGATGTATTAAACTGTGGTGCTTGAGAAGACTCTTAAGAGTCCCTTGAACTGCAAGGAGACCCAACCAGTTCATCCTAAAGGAAATCAATCTTGAATATTCATTGGAAAGACTGATGCTGAAGCTGAAACTCCAATACTTCGGGCACCTGATGTGAAGAACTGATTCACTGGAAAAGACCCTGATGTTGGGAAAGATTGAAGGCTGGAGGCGAAGGGGATGACAGAGGATGAGAGGGTTGGATGGCATCACTGACTCAATGGACAAGAGTTTGAGTAAGCTCCAGGAGTTGGTGATGGACAGGGAGGCCTGGCCTGTTGCAGTCCATGGGGTATCAAAGAGTTGGACACGACTGAGCAACTGAAGAGAACTGAATGGAAACACAGACATAGAGAATAGATTTGTGGACACAGTAGGGGAAGGAGAGGTTGAGATGAATTCAGAGAGTAGCATGGAAACACACATGACCATATGTAAAGTAGAGAGCCAGTGGGAATTTGCTATATGATGCAGGGAGCTCAACCCACTGCTCTGTGACAACCTAGAGGGGTAGGATGGTAGGTTGGAGGGAGGTTCAAGAGGGAGGAGACCTATGTATACTTGGCTGATTCATGTTGATGTATGGCAGAAACAAACACAATACTGTAAAGCAATTTTCCAAACTAGAAGTCCTCTGGGAAGCGTAAGGGTACTGTTTCCTACTATTTCAGCAGGAGGGCAAGGCTTAGAGGGTTTGTTTGGAAAAGATCTATAAATGTGGCTTTTGCCTAGAGAAGTGAATCCCACTGACATTTAAAAAGCATCCACAAACTTCTTGAGAAAATCTGTTCAGCAGAAACATTACTAAGCTGATGTTGGAGAGAGTGTCTGTTTATGTCTGTCAGATATAGCTGGTTTAGAGCATTGTCCAACTCCCCTATTTGCCACTGATCTTCTAACTGTTTCTCCATATGGAAAGTACAGCATTAGAATCTCCAACTATTATTTTAGAACTGTGAATTTCTGCTTTCACTTCTCAATTTTTGCTTCCTATGTTTTTAGAGTTCTGTTGTTAGGTTCTTAGGTTTATATCTTAAATTACCGCACAATTGCACTAATCTGACACGCTAGGAAAGTAGTGTTCAAAATTCTCCAAGCCAGGCTTCAGCAATATGTGAACCATAAACTTCCAGATGTTCAAGCTGGTTTTAGAAAAGGCAGAGGAGCCAGAGATCAAATTGCTAACATTTGCTGGATCATCGAAAAAGCAAGAGAATTCCAGAAAAATATCTATGTCTGCTTTATTGACTATGCCAAAGCCTTTGACTGTGTGGATCACAATAAACTGTGGAAAATTCTGAGAGAGATGGGAATACCAGACCACCTGACCTGCCTCTTAAGAAATCTATATGCAGGTCAGGAAGCAACAGTTAGAACTGGACATGGAACAACAGACTGGTTCCAAATAGGAAAAGGAGTACGTCAAGGCTGTATATAGTCACCCTGCTATTTAACTTCTATGCAGAGTACATCATGAGAAACACTGGGCTGGAAGAATCACAAGCTGGAATCAAGATTGCCGGGAGAAATATCAATAACTTCAGATATGCAGATGACAGCACCCTTATAGCAGAAAGTGAAGAGGAGCTAAAAAGCCTCTTGATGAAAGTGAAAGAGGAGAGTGAAGAAGTTGGCTTAAAGCTCAACATTCAGGAAACGAAGATAATGGCATCTGGTCCCACCACTTCACGGGAAATAGATGGGGAAACAGTGGAAACAGTGTCAGACTTTATTTTTCTGGGCTCCAAAATCACTGCAGATGGTGATTGCAGCCATGAAATTAAAAGACAGTTAATCCTTGGAAGGAAAGTTATGACCAACCTAGACAGCATATTCAAAAGCAGAGACATTACTTTGCCAACAAAGGTCCATCTAGTCAAGGCTACGTTTTTTCCAGTGGTCATGTATGGATGTGAGAGTTGGACTGTGAAGAAAGCTGAGCACCGAAGAATTGATACTTTTGAACTGTGGTGTTGGAGAAGACTCTTGAGAGTCCCTTGGACTGCAAGGAGATCCAACCAGTCCATTCTAAAGGAGATCAGTCCTGAGTGTTCTTTGGAAGGACTGATGCTAAAGCTGAAACTCCTATACTTTGGCCACTTCGTGTGAAGAGTTGACTCATTGGAAAAGACCCTGATGCTGGGAGGGATTGGAGGCAGGAGGAAAAGGGGATGACAGAGGATGAGATGGCTGGATGGCATCACCAACTCGATGGACATGAGTTTGGGTGAACTCCGGGAGTTGGTGATGGACAGCAAGGCCCGGCATGCTGCAATTCATGGGGTGGCAAAGAGTTGGACACGACTGAGCGACTGAACTGAATTGAACTAATTGGTTCACATTTTAATCAATACTTAGTGTTCCTCCTTGCCTCTTGTAACAATTCTTGACTGGGTCTATTTCATCTTATCTTAGCACTGATACCTCAGTTCTCTTTTAGTAACTATTTACCTGGAATGTCCTTTTCTATTCTTTTACTTTTGACCTATTTGTCTTGGATATAAAATGAGTCTTTTCTAGACAGCATATAATAGCATTTTGCTTTTTAAACTATTTTGAGAATATTTACCTTCTATTAGAAGAGTGTAATACGTTTATAATTACTGATAATGAAACATTTATTTCTGCAATTTTGCTTTGTCTTTTGTATGTTTTATATTTTGTTTTTTCCCCAATGTCACCATTTCTGTCTTCTTTTGTGTTTGGTATTTTTGATTCACTTCTAATTTATTTTTCTGTATATTTAAAAGTTAGTCTAGCATTGGTTGTGCTGGAGCTTACAATTAACCTCACAAACATGTAACAATCTATTATGTATTGATATCACATGAACTTCCATAGGTATGTAAAAATTCTGATCCTTCATTTCTCCATCCCTTCCCCTGTTATGTTATTGCATCACAAATTACATCTTTCTACTTTGTGTGCCCATTTAACATAGGCTTATCATTATCATTTTATGATTTGTGTTTTTGATCAAACTGAGAAAGAAAAAGCAGTCACAAATGAAAAATACAGTAATAATGGCTTATATATTTCTTTACCTGTGTTATTTCTTCATGTGGCTTCAAGTTTACTGTCTAGTGTTCTTTCATTTCCACCTGAAGGACTCTTTTTAGCATTTCCTATAGGACACTTCTAGCATCACCAACTCAATGAACATGAATTTGAGCAAACTCCAGGAAATAGTGAAGGACATGGAAGCCTGACAGGCCACAGTCTACAGGGTCACAACCACTTGGACAGAACTCAGCGACTGAACAAATAGGACACATCTACTAGTGATGAATTCCCTCAGCATTTGTTAATCTGGGAATGTCTTAACATCTCCTTT
>NW_024072973.1:0-4627 GCF_014754425.2 Oryx dammah
CGCAGCACCGGCTGGTTGGTGCCGAAGAAGGCGCTGAACTTGACCGGAATGCTGGCGCCTTCGCGAATCGCGCCGGTTTTCAGCTCGATATTCTCGACGGTGAATTGCTGGCCCTTCTGCACGTCGCTGTAGTCGATGCGCGAGTTGCTCAGGGTCAGGCTGTCGATATCCAGCTTGACCGGCTGGCCGGCCGGCTTTTCGCTCGGCTGGCGCGGCGGCGCATCGTCACTCGGTGCGGGTTCGCTAGGCGCTGGTTGCGTGGTGCTGGCCTGGGCCGGGCGGCCGACCCCTTCCCAGTTGCCATGGCCCTTGTCGTCGCGCTGCAGATTGAGGTTGAGGCCGTCTACGCGGATGTCGCTCATCTGCACTTCCTTGCGCAGCAGCGGCATCACGCGCACCGAGAGGCCGATCATGCGCAGGTCGGCGAAGGGCTTGTCCGGCGTGTCGGCGCTGGCCAGGGTGGCGTCGGTCAGCTCCAGACCCAGCCAGGGGAACAGGCTCCAGCCGATATCGCCCCTGAGCTGCAGCTCGAGGTTGGCCTTGTCGCGGGCGATCTGGCGGATCTCGTCCTTGTAGTCGTTGGGGTCGAACAGATGGGTCAGGGCGAACAGCAATGCCACTACGATCAGCAGCAAGCCGAGAAGGAAGAGGCCCAGGATCTTGCCGAGCGCTTTCATGGACGAGTCCTTGTTTCGATAACGAAAATTGCGGGCAGCCAGTGGAGGCGCAGCCGTCGATAATGGGCGCCGAGTATAGCCTTACAGGGCGCCGGCGACCCGCTCGGCAATGGCCAGGCTGGCGGTGAGTCCTGGCGATTCGATGCCGAACAGGTTGACCAGGCCGGGCAGGCGGTGATCGGCAGGGGTTTGGATCAGGAAGTCGGCAGCCGGTTCCCCAGGCCCGCTGAGCTTGGCGCGCACGCCGGCATAGCTGGGTTGCAGGCGGATTGCATCGAGTGCCGGGAAATAGCGGGCGATGGCGGCGGCGAAGGGCGCGCGCAGCTTCTCGTCGACCTGGTAGTCGAGGGTTTCCAGCCAGCGCACGTCCGGGCCGAAGCGCAGTTGCCCGGCCAGATCGAGGGTGGCATGGATGCCCAGGCCGGCCGTATTGGCCTCCGGCATCGGATAGATCAGTCGGGAGAATGGCGAACGCCCGCTGTAGCTGAAGTAGCGCCCCTGGCACAGGTGCAGCGGCGGCACCGGCAGGCCTTCGATGGTGCGGGCCAGGCCTTGGGCGAAGGGGCCGCCGGCGTTGATCACCCGTTGTGCGCGCAGGGTGAAGGCCTCGCCCGCACTGTGGCCGCTGGCGATCCAGGCGTCGCCGTCGCGCTGCAGGCGTTCGACGCGGCTGTGCAGCACCAGCTGTGCATCGCGGCTCTGCGCCACCGCCAGCAGCGACTGCAGATAGGCATGGCTGTCGATGATGCCGGTGCTCGGCGAGAGCAGGGCGCGTGCGCCGCGCAGGGCCGGTTCCAGCTCATGCAGGCGTGGCTGGTCGATCTGCTGCAGATCCGTTACGCCACAGGCCTCGGCATTGCCGGCCAGCGCCTCGAGCTTGCCGATTTCGCTTTCCTGCACCGCCACCAGCAGCTTGCCGATCCGCCGGTGCGCCACGCCGTACTGCCTGCACCAGGCGTACAGGCGTTCGCGGCCCTCCAGGCACAGCTCGGCCTTGAGCGAGCCGGGCGGATAATAGAGGCCGGCGTGAATGACCTCGGAGTTGCGGCTGGAGGTGTGGCTGCCGATCAGCCCCTCGGCCTCCAGAATCAGGGTGTCGGGTTTGCCCAGGCGGGCGGCGCAGGCCAGGCCGAGGGCGCCGGTGCCAATGATCAGGGTGTCGACTTCGTGCATGGCTCTATCGATGTGTTTGCTCGCTGGCCGGAGCATAGCAAGAAGCCGCGTTGCACTCTGCGGGGCGGGTGCGTCGGTCTGCGCGCTTCATCCGACCATCGCCGGTAGCCGTTGCGGCCCCGGCGCGCCTATAATGCTGGCCTTTTTCCGTTGGCAATTCGTGGAGCTGGTGATGGCCGAACGTGCGGCATGCGTCGAGCGCAACACCCTGGAGACCCAGGTCAAGGTCTCGATCAACCTGGATGGCACCGGCAAGGCCAAATTCGATATTGGCGTGCCGTTTCTCGAGCACATGCTCGACCAGATCGCCCGTCATGGCCTGATCGACCTCGATATCGAGTGCAAGGGCGATCTGCATATCGACGACCACCACACCGTCGAGGACGTCGGCATCACCCTCGGCCAGGCCTTCGCCAAGGCCGTCGGCGACAAGAAGGGCATGACCCGCTACGGCCACTCCTACGTGCCGCTGGACGAAGCGTTGTCGCGTGTGGTGATCGACTTCTCCGGTCGCCCCGGCCTGCAGATGCACGTGCCGTTCACCCGCGCCGTGGTTGGCAACTTCGACGTCGACCTGTTCCAGGAGTTCTTCCAGGGCTTCGTCAACCACGCGCTGGTGTCGCTGCACATCGACAACCTGCGCGGGCACAACACCCACCACCAGATCGAGACCGTGTTCAAGGCCTTCGGCCGTGCGCTGCGCATGGCGGTGGAGCTGGACCCGCGTATGGCCGGGCAGATGCCTTCGACCAAAGGCTGTCTGTAAATGCAGACGGTAGCCGTAATCGACTATGGCATGGGCAACCTGCACTCGGTGGCCAAGGCGCTGGAACACGTCGGCGCCGGCCGTGTGCTGGTGACGTCCGACGCCAAGGTGATCCGCGAGGCCGACCGCGTAGTGTTCCCCGGCGTCGGCGCGATTCGCGACTGCATGGCCGAGATCAGGCGTCTGGGCTTCGACGAGCTGGTGCGTGAAGTCAGCGCCGACCGTCCGTTTCTCGGCATTTGCGTCGGCATGCAGGCGCTGCTCGAACGCAGCGAGGAGAACGACGGCGTCGACTGCATCGGCCTGTTCCCCGGCCAGGTACGCTTCTTCGGCAAGGACCTGAGCGAGGACGGCGAGCGCCTCAAGGTGCCGCACATGGGCTGGAACGAGGTCAGTCAGGCAGTCAAGCACCCGCTGTGGCACGACATCCCGGATAATGCGCGCTTCTACTTCGTGCACAGCTATTACATCGAGGCCGGCAAGCCGCAGCAGGTGGTCGGTCGCGGTCACTACGGCAAGGACTTCGCCGCGGCATTGGCCGAGGGCTCGCGCTTCGCCGTGCAGTTCCACCCAGAGAAGAGCCACACCCACGGCCTGCAGCTGCTGCAGAACTTTGCCGCCTGGGATGGCCGCTGGTAATGGCCCGCAACAAGGCCCCCAGTCTGGCGCTCGAGCCTGCCCAGGAGCAGGCTGCGCTGCTGATGCTGCAGCGCTTTCTCGATGAGCGTTTCGAGCTGCAACTGGGCACCTTCGAAGTGCAGGAAATCCTCGACCAGATCACCCGCGAGCTGGCACCGCACTATTACAACAAGGCGATTCTCGACGTGCAGGCGCACCTGAAGGACAGGTTCGAAAGCATCGAGAGCGACCTCTGGGCGCTCGAAAAGAGCTGAGCGCCTTACCGAATTCAAACTTGAGCAGGTTCAACCGATGCTGATTATCCCCGCTATCGATCTCAAGGACGGCGCTTGCGTGCGTCTGCGCCAGGGCCGCATGGAAGACTCCACGGTATTTTCCGATGACCCGGTGAGCATGGCCGCCAAGTGGGTCGAGGGTGGCTGCCGTCGTCTGCATCTGGTCGACCTCAACGGTGCCTTCGAAGGTCAGCCGGTCAATGGCGAAGTGGTCACCGCCATCGCCAAGCGCTACCCGAATCTGCCGATCCAGATCGGCGGCGGCATCCGTACCCTGGAGACCATCGAGCACTACGTGCGCGCCGGTGTCAGCTACGTGATCATCGGCACCAAGGCCGTGAAAGAGCCGGAGTTCGTCACCGAGGCGTGCAAGGCCTTCCCTGGCAAGGTCATCGTCGGCCTGGACGCCAAGGACGGTTTCGTCGCCACCGACGGCTGGGCGGAAGTCTCCAGCGTGCAGGCCACCGATCTGGCCAAGCGTTTCGAGGCCGACGGCGTTTCGGCCATCGTTTATACCGACATCGCCAAAGACGGCATGATGCAGGGCTGCAACGTCGAAGCCACCGCCGCGCTGGCTGCCGCCAGCAAGATTCCGGTGATCGCCTCCGGCGGCATCCACAACCTCGGCGATATCGAGAAGCTGCTGCTGGCGCGCTCGCCCGGCATCATCGGCGCCATCACCGGCCGTGCCATCTACGAAGGCACCCTGGATGTGGCCGAGGCCCAGGCCTTCTGCGACAACTTCAAGAATTAAGCACGCTCTGAAGCCCTCGCTAAGCGAGCGAGCCGCTTCAGACGCAAGGCGCGTGGCGCGCAGCAACGAGACAGTACTGTAGTACGGCGAGGAGCGAGCACCACGCAACGCCGCGGATGTGCGGCGCAGCCGGTTAGAGAGGGTTTCAGCATGGCATTGGCCAAACGCATCATTCCTTGCCTCGACGTGGACAACGGCCGCGTGGTCAAGGGCGTCAAGTTCGAGAACATCCGCGATGCCGGTGATCCGGTGGAGATCGCCCGTCGCTACGATGAGCAGGGCGCCGACGAGATCACCTTCCTCGACATCACCGCCAGCGTCGACGGTCGCGACACCACCCTGC
>NW_024072974.1:0-4626 GCF_014754425.2 Oryx dammah
CTAGGCCCTTAAATCTATTTCTCACTTCCACTGTATAATCATAAGAGATTTGATTGAGGTCATACCTGAATGGTCTATCCGTTTTCCCTACTTTCTTCAATTTAAGTCTTAATTTGGCAATAAGGAGTTCATGATCTGAGCCATAGTCAGCTCCCGGTCTTGTTTTTGTTGACTGTATAGAACTTCTCCATCTTTGTCTGCAAAGAATATAATCCATCTGATTTTGGTGTTGACCATCTGGTGATGTCCATGTGTTGAGTCTTCTCTTGTGTTGTTGGAAGAGGGTGTTTGCTATGACCAGTGCGTTTTCCTGGCAAAACTCTACTAGTCTTTGCCCTGCTTCATTCCGCATTCCAAGGCCAAATTTGCCTGTTACTCCAGGTGTTTCTTGACTTTCTACTTTCTACTTTTCCAGTCCCCTATAAAGAAAAGGACATCTTTTTTGGGTGTTAGTTCTAAAAGGTCTTGTAAGTCATCATAGTGCATTTGGGAGCTTGCCACCATCTGCCATCCTGGGGTTCCACGTTTGCCAGTTCAGCTTTCAGATGGAGTGACAGCTTTAAATTTGGGGGATAGTTGCAGTGATTCTCTGTCGTTGCCATAAAGATCGTGCCTCTTCTCTGTCAAAAGATGCTGAGATCGATAACTCCAAGGGGCCAGTATTTTAGCATCTAATTATTATGGGATTGTGGTCTATTCCCAAGGGGAGAGTGTGCTGTCATTGTGGACTCTGAGGGACAAAACTGCATTACCCATCTTTCCATTGTGTTACAGAGGCCCAACAAAACATTTTTTTATGAACAGAAGACAATCAAATTAAAGAAGTGAGCCCGACTTCAACTCTAGCCACTCTTATCACTCTTATTATCACTCCTGCCATGGACAGTTCCTTACTCACCATCACAACCACCACCAACAGCATAATCAGCAACAACAAAATCAGCAGCAGCAGCAGCACCACCAAAAACTACGCAAGCACCGCCAACAACAAAATCAATAACGACAAAGCGACCGTGACCACCACCACCACCAAAATTAGCAAAACCACCCCCACAATATCTCTCAGCAACAACAAGACCACCACAGCATCCACTGACCACAAGAAAACTGACACCAACATCCCCACCACCAACCACCACCAGCAACAACAAAATTATCATCACCCCAAATAAACAGCAGACCGTCACCCCACAATTATCAGGTGTCGTATTTGTCAGGTTCTGTGCTTAGTGTCTAAGTGGTGTTGTTGTTCAGTCGATTAGTCGTCTCCAACGTTCTGCGACCCCACGGATTGCAGGATGCCAGGCTTCCCTGTCCATCACCAACTCCCAGAGATTGCTCAGACTCATGTCCATCCAGTCGGTGATGCCATCCAACCACTTCATCCTCTGTCTTCTCTTCTCCTCCTGCCTTCAATAGTTCCCAGCACCAGGGCCTTTTCTAATGAGTTGTCTCTTTGCATCAGGTGACCAAAATACTGAGTAAGCATTGTACATGGATTGTTGTACTTGATCCCTTCTCAGTGGGGTCCTTTGAATGACTTGTTCTCTCTCTAGCATTAAAGCTCTTGCACATTTCCTGCTTAAAGTCTAATATCTCTATCCTTTCACTCAACACAACACTACTTTTGATTTTTTGGCAAACTCTGCTCATCCTTTAAAACTTGACTTCAGCAATTTTGGGAGAATCTTGTCTATGCTCTGTGAACACTTCTCTCTCAGAAGTTATCCTGTGGTAAGGTAACTGCTGATTTCCATACATCTCCTCCAACTGTGATTAAACTTCATGAGGGAGAGATTGCATCTTTACCATACTTGTGTCTTCAGTGTAAAGCACAATCACCCACTATTCACTGTAGTGAGTAGCAAAGCTCTGCTGGAAGGATGTAAACAGGGAAGGCAGAGTGGGTCTGAACTAATTCTGTGTCTATCCCAACAGAAAGTCGATAGATAAAGGACTTCCCTTGTGGCGTAGCTGGTAAAGAATTTGCCTGCAATGCAGGAGAACTGGATTTTATCCCTGGGTTGGGAAGATCCCTTGGAGAAGGGAAAGGCTACCCACTCTAGTATTCTGGCCTAGAGAATTCCATGAACTGTACAGTCCATGAGGTCACAAAGACACACGACTGAGCAACTTTCTCTTCACTTTCAGATAAAGTTTAATGCTTACCTATCATTGCAAACTATACAGAAATTATAAATAACGTGTGATTTCAACTAAATTGTGAAACATTCTAGGCTTTGAACTTTGAGTAATTCCATGTGATCTTCTAAGAGGCAACTTACTACTAATAAGAAATGGCAGCATCTGAAATCACTTGCAAGAAAGTCAGCCATTGTTGAGTCTCTGATTTTGATACTTTCTCCCAACTATCACTGGGGATCTGCTGAGTTTGAATATTTTTCATTTTTAAATTTTTATTGGAGTATGTCTAACTCAGTGAAACCAAGCCATGCCAGCGGGGCAACCCAAGACAGGCAGGTCATGGTGGAGAGGCCTGACAGAATGTGGTCCACTACAGAAGGGAATGGCAAGCCACTTCAGTATTCTTGCCTTGGGAACCCCATGAACAGTTTGAAAAAGCAAAATGATAGGATACCAAAAGAGGAACTCCCCAGGTCATTAGGTGCCCAATATGCTACTGGAGATCAGTGGAGAAATAACTCCAGAAAGAATGAAGGGATGGAGCCAAAGCAAAAACAATACCCAGTTGTGGATGTGACTGGTGATAGAAGCAAGGTCCGATGCTGTAAAGAGCAATATTGCATAGGAATCTGGAATGTCAGGTCCATGAATCAAGGCAAATTGGAAGTGGTCAAACAAGAGATGGCAAGGGTGAACGTTGACATTCTAGGAATCAGTGAACTAAAATGGACTGGAATGGGTGAATTTAACTCAGATGACCATTATATCTACTACTGTGGGCAGGAATCCCTCAGAAGAAATGGAGTAGCCATCATGGTCAAAAAAAGAGTCTGAAATGCAGTACTTGTATGCAGTCTCAAAAACGACAGAATGATCTCTGTTCATCTCCAAGGCAAACCATTCAATATCACAGTTATCCAAGTCTATGCCCCAACCAGTAATGCTGAAGAAACTGAAGTTGAATGGTTTTATGAAGACCTACAAGATCTTTCAGAACTAACACCTAAAAAAGATGTCCTTTTCTTTATAGGGGACTGGAATGCAAAAGTAGGAAGTCAGGAAATACCTGGAGTAACAGGCAAATTTGGCTTTGGAATGCGGAATGAAGCAGGGCAAAGACTAATAGAGTTCTGCCCAGAAAATGCACTGGTCATAGCAAACACCCTCTTCCAACAACACAAGAGAAGACTCTATACATGGACATCACCAGATGGTCAACACCGAAATCAGATGGATTATATTCTTTGCAGACAAAGATGGAGAAGTTCTATACAGTCAACAAAAACAAGACCGGGAGCTGACTATGGCTCAGATCATGAACTCCTTATTGCCAAATTAAGACTTAAGTTGAAGAAAGTAGGGAAAACGGATAGACCATTCAGGTATGACCTCAATCAAATCCCTTACGATTATACAGTGGAAGTGAGAAATAGATTTAAGGGCCTAGATCTGATAGACAGAGTGCCTGATGAACTATGGAATGAGGTTCATGACACTGTACAGGAGACAGGGATCAAGACCATCCCCATGGAAAAGAAATGCAAAAATCAAAATGGCTGTCTGGGGAGGCCTTACAAATAGCTGTGAAAAGAAGAGAGGTGAAAAGCAAAGGAGAAAAGGAGATATAAGCATCTGAATGCAGAGTTTCAAAGAATAGCAAGAAGAGATAAGAAAGCCTTCTTCAGC
This sequence comes from Oryx dammah, assembly GCF_014754425.2. Classification (NCBI taxonomy): domain Eukaryota; kingdom Metazoa; phylum Chordata; class Mammalia; order Artiodactyla; family Bovidae; genus Oryx; species Oryx dammah. The sequence goes on from NW_024072974.1 coordinate 3,832, forward strand.
GATCAATGCAAAGAAATAGAGGAAAACAACAGAATGGGAAAGACTAGAGATCTCTTCAAGAAAATTAGAGATACCAAGGGAACATTTCATGCAAAGATAGGCTCAATAAAGGACAGAAATGGTCTGGACCTAACAGAAGCAGAAGATATTAAGAAGAGGTGGCAAGAATACACAGAAGAACTGTACAAAAAAGATCTTCACGACCAAGATAATCATGATGCTGTGATCACTAATCTAGAGCCAGACATCTTGGAATGTGAAGTCAAGTGGGCCTTAGAAAGCATCACTATGAACAAAGCTAGTGACGGTGATGGAATTCTGGTTGAGCTGTTTCAAATCCTGAAAGATGATGCTGTGAAAGTACTGCACTCAATATGCCAGCAAGTTTGGAAAACTCAGCAGTGGCCACAGGACTGGAAAAGCTCAGTTTTAATTCCAATTCCAAAGAAAGGCAATGCAAAAAAATGCTCAAACTACCACACAATTGCACTTATCTCACATGCTAGTAAAGTAATGCTCAAAATTCTTCAAGCCAGGCTTTAGCAATACGTGAACCGTGAACTCCCTGATGTTCAAGTTGGTTTTAGAAAAGGAAGAGGAACCAGAGTTCAAGTTGCCAACATCCACTGGATCATGGAAAAATAAGGGAGTTCCAGAAAAACATCTATTTATGCTTTATTGACTATGTCAAGGCCTTTGACTGTGTGGATCACAATAAACAGTGGAAAACTCTGAGAGAGATGGGAAAACCAGACCACCTGACCTGCCTCTTGAGACATCTGTATGCAGGTCAGG
>NW_024072976.1:0-4622 GCF_014754425.2 Oryx dammah
CCAGCAAGGATCTCATTCAAATACGAAGGAGAAATCAAAAGCTTTACAGACAAGCAAAAGCTGAGAGAATTCAGCACCACCAAACCAGCTCTCCAACAAATTCTAAAGGATACTCTCTAGACAGGAAACACAAAAAGGGAGTATAAACCCGAACCCAAAATAATAAAACAAATGGCAACGGGATCATACTTATCAATAATCACCTTAAACGTAAATGGATTGAATGCCCCAACCAAAAGGCAAAGACTGGCTGATTGGATACAAAAACAAGAACCCTCTATATGCTGCTTACAAGAGACCCACCTCAAAACAAGGGACACATACAGACTGAAAGTGAAGGGTTGGAAAAAGATATTCCATGCAAATAGAGACCAAAAGAAAGCAGGAGTGGCAATACTCATATCCGATAAAATAGACTTTAAAACAAAGGCTGTGAAAAGAGACAAAGAAGGCCACTACATAATGATCAAAGGATCAATCCAAGAAGAAGATATAACAATCATAAATATATATGCACCCAATATAGGAGCACCGCAATATGTAGGACAAATGCTAACAAGTATGAAAGGGGAAATTAACAACAACACAATAATAGTGGGAGACTTTAATACCCCACTCACACATATGGACAGATCAACTAAACAGAAAATTAACAAAGAAACGCAAACTTTAAATGATACATTAGACCAGTTAGACCTAATTGATATCTATAGGACATTTCACCCCAAAACAATGAATTTCACCTTTTTCTCAAGTGCTCATGGAACCTTCTCCAGGATAGATCACATCCTGGGCCATAAATATAACCTTGATAAATTCAAAAAAATCGAAATCATTCCAAGCATCTTTTCTGACCATAATGCACTAAGATTAGATCTCAATTACAGGAGGAAACCTATTAAAAATTCCAACATATGGAGGCTGAACAACACGCTTCTGAATAACCAACAAATCACAGAAGAAATCAAAAAAGAAATCAAAATATGCATAGAAACTAATGAAAATGAAAACACAACAACCCAAAACCTGTGGGACACTATAAAAGCAGTGCTAAGAGGAAAGTTCATAGCAATACAGGCATACCTCAAGAAACAAGAAAAAAGTCAAATAAATAACCTAACTCTACACCTAAAGCAACTAGAAAAGGAAGAATTAGAGAACCCCAGAGTTAGCAGAAGGAAAGAAATCTTAAAAATTAGGGCAGAAATAAATGCAAAAGAAACAAAAGAGACCATAGCAAAAATCAACAAAGCCAAAAGCTGGTTCTTTGAAAGGATAAATAAAATTGACAGACCATTAGCCAGACTCATCAAGAAGCAAAGAGAGAAAAATCAAATCAATAAAATTAGAAATGAAAATGGAGAGATCACAACAGACAACTCAGAAATACAAAGGATCATAAGAGACTACTATCAGCAATTATATGCCAATAAAATGGACAACCTGGAAGAAATGGACAAATTCTTAGAAAAATACAATTTTCCAAAACTAAACCAGGAAGAAATAGACAATCTTAACAGACCCATCACAAGCACGGAAATTGAAACTGTAATCAGAAATCTTCCAGCAAACAAAAGCCCAGGTCCAGACGGCTTCACAGCTGAATTCTACCAAAAATTTCGAGAAGAGTTAACACCTATCCTACTCAAACTCTTCCAGAAAATTGCAGAGGAAGGGAAACTTCCAAACTCATTCTATGAGGCCACCATCACCCTAATACCAAAACCTGACAAAGATACTACAAAAAAAGAAAACTACAGGCCAATATCACTGATGAACATAGATGCAAAAATCCTCAACAAAATTCTAGCAATCAGAATCCAACAACACATTAAAAAGATCATACACCATGACCAAGTGGGCTTTATCCCAGGGATGCAAGGATTCTTCAACATCCGCAAATCAATCAACGTAATTCACCACATTAACAAATTGAAAAATAAAAACCATATGATTATCTCAATAGATGCAGAGAAGGCCTTTGACAAAATTCAACATCCATTTATGATAAAAACTCTCCAGAAAGCAGGAATAGAAGGAACATACCTCAACATAATAAAAGCTATATATGACAAACCCACAGCAAACATTATCCTCAATGGTGAAAAATTGAAAGCATTTCCCCTAAAGTCAGGAACAAGACAAGGGTGCCCACTTTCACCACTACTATTCAACATAGTTCTGGAAGTTTTAGCCACAGCAATCAGAGCAGAAAAAGAAATAAAAGGAATCCAAATTGGAAAAGAAGAAGTAAAACTCTCACTGTTTGCAGATGACATGATCCTCTACATAGAAAACACTAAAGACTCTACCAGAAAATTACTAGAGCTAATTAATGAATATAGTAAAGTTGCAGGATATAAAATCAACACACAGAAATCCCTTGCATTCGTATACACTAATAATGAGAAAGTAGAAGAAGAAATTAAGGAAACAATTCCATTCACCATTGCAACAAAAAGAATAAAATACTTAGGAATATAGCTACCTAAAGAAACTAAAGACCTATATACAGAAAACTTTAAAACACTGATGAAAGAAATCAAAGAGGACACTAATAGATGGAGAAATATACCATGCTCATGGATCGGAAGAATCAATATAGTGAAAATGAGTATATTACCCAAAGCAATCTACAAATTCAATGCAATCCCTATCAAGATACCGGCGATATTTTTCACAGAACTAGAACAAATAATTTCAAGATTTGTATGGAAATACAAAAAACCACGAATAGCCAAAGCAATCTTGAGAAAGAAGGATGGAACTGGAGGAATCAATTTGCCTGACTTCAGGCTCTACTACAAAGCCACAGTCATCAAGACAGTATGGTATTGGCACAAAGACAGACATATAGATCAATGGAACAAAATAGAAAGCCCAGAGATAAATCCACACACATATGGACACCTTATCTTTGACAAAGGAGGCAAGAATATACAATGGAGTAAAGACAATCTCTTTAACAAGTGGTGCTGGGAAAACTGGTCAACCACTTGTAAAAGAATGAAGCTAGATCACTTTCTAACACCGCACACAAAGATAAACTCAAAATGGATTAAAGATCTAAATGTAAGACCAGAAACTATAAAACTCCTAGAGGAGAACATAGGCAAAACACTCTCTGACATAAACCACAGCAGGATCCTCTATGATCCACCTCCCAGAATTCTGGAAATAAAAGCAAAAATAAACAAATGGGATCTAATTAAAATTAAAAGCTTCTGCACAACAAAGGAAAACATAAGCAAAGTGAAAAGACAGCCTTCCGAATGGGAGAAAATAATAGCAAATGAAGCAACTGACAAACAACTAATCTCAAAAATATACAAGCAACTCCTGCAGCTCAATTCCAGAAAAATAAACGACCCAATAAAAAAATGGGCCAAAGAACTAAAAAGACATTTCTCCAAAGAAGACATACGGATGGCTAACAAACACATGAAAAGATGCTCAACATCACTCATTATAAGAGAAATGCAAATCAAAACCACAATGAGGTACCACTTCACACCAGTCAGAATGTCTGCGATCCAAAAATCTGCAAGCAATAAATGCTGGAGAGGGTGTGGAGAGAAGGGAACCCTCCTACACTGTTGGTGGGAGTGCAAACTAGTACAGCCACTATGGAGAACAGTGTGGAGATTCCTTAAAAAATTGCAAATAGAAATGCCTTATGACCCAGCAATCCCACTGTTGGGCATACACACAGAGGAAACCAGAATTGAAAGAAACACATGTACCCCAATGTTCATCGCAGCACTGTTTATAATAGCTAGGACATGGAAACAACCTAGATGTCCATCAGTAGATGAATGGATAAGAAAGCTGTGGTACATATACACAATGGAGTATTACTCAGCCATTAAAAAGAATACATTTGAATCAGTTCTGATGAGATGGATGAAACTGGAGCCGATTATACAGAGTGAAGTGAGCCAGAAAGAAAAACACCAATACAGTATACTAACACATATATATGGAATTTAGGAAGATGGCAATGATGACCCTGTATGCAGGACAGCAAAAGAGACACAGATGTGTATAGCGGACTTTTGGACTCAGAGGGAGAGGGAGAGGGTGTGATGATTTGGGAGAATGGCATTGAAACATGTATAATAACATGTAAGAATCGAAATACCAGTCTATGTCTGATGCAGGATATGACACGCTTGGGGCTGACGCGCGGGGATGACCCAGAGAGATGTTGTGGGGAGGGGGGTGGGAGGGGGGTTCATGTTTGGGAACGCATGTACACCTGTGGTGGATTCATGTCAATCTATGCCAAAACCAATACAGAATTGTAAAGTAAAAATTAAAAATAAATAAATTAATTAAAAAAAATAAAAAAATAAAAAATAAAAAAAAATAAAAAAAAAATGCCTTCTACCTTTCTGCTGAGCAAGGAGGGAAGTACAGCATCTTTTCAGAATTTACCTTGAATAATAAATTGTTCCATGTTTTCTTTGAAAGGCTAGATGTGCTCTTTTGAGGACACTTGGTAAACTTTTCCTGCTTCAACTTCACAGGCTGAAATTAAAGAGAGACAGTGTTCAGAATGTCACACAGCTAAAGGTGCATTAAAACAATTACAAATTGTTTTAGGAAATCCTGTTAACCAT
>NW_024072977.1:0-4619 GCF_014754425.2 Oryx dammah
TCCAGTCTGAATACTCAGGATCATGTAAATGTGATTGTTGGTATCAAGATTTTCTTTGGATGCATGAAGTAATCCTTAATAATATTTCTGGCCAACAGTAGAAATTGTAACATCTTGAAAATTTAAGAGACTTTGTCTTGAAGGGGATGTGGGGGGTTGGATTGATAGTATTTCTTGAGTTTAAATATTTTCAGAGTCATTTCAGGTAGCAGTTAAGTTGCCAAAGGGAAACAGGACCTTCGGATGCGGTGGGTGGCATGGCGTGTATTGTGGTTATACTCATTTCCACCGGTAGTAGTGTAGTTGTTACACTCCGACTGTGTGACCCCATGGGCTGTAGTCTGCCACGCTCTGTGTGTCCGTGGGATTCTCCAGCAAGGATATTGGAGTAGGTTGCCATTCCCTTATCCAGGGGATCTTCCCAAACCAGGGATTAAACCTGGATCTTCCACATTGCAGGCAGATTCTTTACCATTTGAGCCACCAGTAGTGATGGGAGGTTAACTGTCCAGGTGATGGTGTTTGTTTTTATTCTGGGGAGAAGGGCTGTTGTGAAGAGGTCATTCACTGTGTATTTCTCTGCCTAGGTTGGATTGACTGTAATTCCTGACAGCACGGCTGGCTGTGTTTTGGGTGTTATCTGTAAGCTCCTGGATCATACGTGTGTACTTAGTGAAACTCTACTGCCGTTTGTGGCTTCTTGTTGCTACAGTCTGCTTTATTTTCTGCTTACTTTAGAGAAAGGAGAAGCAGAACATCTAAGGAAAAGGTAACAGTTTTTTTTACTCTTAAACTTTTTGTTTCCTACTTGTTCAACTCCCTTCAGTCGGTCAATCCATAAAAGATATTTCCAAAATCTAATTCCTTTTTAGAGTTTGTATATCCCTAGCTGCCTGCTGCTTTGTTCTTTTGTGAATCCCCTTTGTGATGTGGTATAGCAGTCTTAGTTTTTGTTTTTTCTTGTAAGCTACAAATTTGAAAAGTTAAATGGTATTATAGAGTTTCTTGGGAGCTTTCCTTAACTTTGCTAGAGATCTGGCAAGAAAATTCTACGTTTTAGAAGGATGGACTTATTAATATGAGCCTTTGTATTTTGTTTGGGCTTCATTAGAACTAGCCAGTCACGTTTTAAATTCATGGGTTTAGGGAAATTGTCCTAAGATGCTGGTGTTTTTTAATTATTACTTTTGTTCCTATATAATTTTTAGACTAAAGCTTCTAGGATAGTATGAAGATTTCACTTTCATTTTCAAAAAGTGTTCTCATGCTTATGTTCTTTTCGGTATGCTGTTTACAGTTCATTGCAAGAAGGTTATTAAACAGTCTTCTCTAGTACTCTTGCCTGGGAAATCCTATGGACGGAGGAGCCTGGTAGGCTACAGTCCATGGGGTCGGGAAGAGTCAGACACGACTGAGCGACTTCACTTTCACTTTCACTTTCATGCACTGGAGAAGGAAATGGCAACCCACTCCAGTACTCTTGCCTGGAGAATCCCAGGGATGGGAGCCTGGTGGGCCGCCATCTATGGGGTCGCACAGAGTTGAACACGACTGATGTGACTTAGCAGTAGCAGCAAGAGATGAGCACATATAAGAAAATAAAAATCATTCTGTCACATTTTGACATTTGCCTTTCAAGTCTTTTTTGAGCTTTTAAGTGTCATAGAAATATGTCATACATATGATTGTGTAAAACATTTAAATAGTTTAAAGACTATAAACTGAACATCTATTTAGCTAAATTCCAGGTTTAGGAATAGAACATCATCAGCATGCACTCTATCCATGTCCTTTCCATAGTTACATTTCTCTTTTACACCTCCAGAGATCGCTTCTGTGTTAGTACTTTGCTGCCTTTTTATTTAAAAATTTTATGTGCATTTATAAACAGTGAATTTTTGTTTTGCATGTTTTAAGAGTTTGATATAAAAGGAATCATAATGTATTTTTTTTGTGAGTTGATTTGCATCGTTGTGAGAGTTACTCATGTTGATTTAAGGATATAATTCATTTTGTTTCTCTATACCAGGAGTCAACAAAATTCTTTCTATGTAAAGAGTCAGATGGTGAATATTTTAGGTTTTTCAAACCATAAAGTCTTGTCAGAACTACTCAGCACTCCCTGATCCTATGAAAGCAGCGTCAAATGATACATAAATGAATAGGTGTGGCTGTGTTCCAATAAAATTTTATTTACGAATACAGGCTGCAAGCAGGATTGGCTGTAGTCTGGTTCCCTTGCTCTGTAGTATTCCGTTTTATGAATGTACTAGAACTTACTGATTGGGATTTTTCCCACAAAGTGTTGTGTGTATTTAAAACTTGGTAGATTTTACTGTTACCAGTCATTGCAGATGGTGATTGCAGCCATGAAATTAAAAGACGCTTACTCCTTGGAAGAAAAGTTATGACCAACCTAGATAGCATATTCAAAAGCAGAGACATTGCTTTGCCGACTAAGGTCCGTCTAGTCAAGGCTATGGTTTTTCCTGTGGTCATGTACGGATGTGAGAGTTGGACTGTGAAGAAGGCTGAGCGCCGAAGAATTGATGCTTTTGAACTGTGGTGTTGGAGAAGACTCTTGAGAGTCCCTTGGACTGCAGGGAGATCCAACCAGTCCATTCTGAAGGAGATCAACCCTAGGATTTCTTTGGAAGGAATGATGCTAAAGCTGAAACTCCAATACTTTGGCCACCTCATGCAAAGAGTTGACTCATTGGAAAAGACTTTGATGTTGGGAGGGATTGGGGGCAGGAGAAGAAGGGGATGACCGAGGATGAGATGGCTGGATGGCATCACTGACTTGATGGACACGAGTCTGAGTGAACTCCGGGAGTTGGTGATGGACAGGGAGGCCTGGCGTGCTGCCATTCATGGGGTCGCAAAGAGTCGGACACGACTGAGTGACTGAACTGAACTGATCCTGTAAGATTTACACAAAAATAAATAGATCTGATGGTACTTTTCTTACACATCATCAAACTTTAGGTCTCATAGCTCAAGAAAAACCTTGTAAATAGCAAGGAACTTCTCCGGGTTATAAAAATTCTATAATGAGCATCCCCATTTATGAAATACGTATTTTGCTATTTGTCATTTCCTGTCACTTGAAATATAGGCCCTTTGTGGTACACTTATGTTTCAGACGTCTTCTTAGTTTCTTGTAGAACTTTCTGCTTTGATTGTATGTGGTGGACTGAACAAAATTCAGTGTATTTAATACATTTTGCCTGTTTTGTGCTGGGTATTAGAAAGTTTGATACTACCAGGACCATGTTTATCTCCGGATGACATTACTTAGGCACAAGAAAGGGTTGGTAGCCAGAGCCTTGGGTACTTAAGTTTCCCTTTTGGGCTGCTCCTACCTTCCTACACAAGGTAATTGTGAGATTACAGATAATGAGAGTGCCTGTCAAACTACTGGGAACTTCACAGGTGCAGACCAAAAAACTGGGCTCGACCAATTGAGGTATTCAAAACTGTGGCCATGGTACTCTGAAGAAACTGTTGTATTGTTTCCTGGACTCTGTTAATAAATGAAAGATCTGCTGTTCAACTGACCCCTCTTGTCTTGTAGATAGTAGTCTGTTCTTTTCCATAGTTTCTGACTCTTCTCTTTGTTGTCTTGAAAGTCAGATTATATCCTACTGTAGGTTTGTTATTATTTACCCTGCTTGAGACTTAACTTCACTCCTTTAATCTGCAAAAGCATCAATTCCTGGGGCATCAGCTTTCTTTATGGTCCAACTCTCACATCCATACATAACTTCTGGAAAAAAACCATAGCTTTGACTAGATGGACCTTAGTCGGCAAAGTAATGTCTCTGCTTTTTAATACGCTGTCGATGTTTGTCATAGCTTTTCTGCTGAGGAACAAGCGCCTCTTAAATTCATGACTGCATTCACCAGCTGCAGTAATTTTGGAGCCTAAGAAAACAAGGTCAGCCACTGTTTCCATTCTTTCTCTATCTCTTTGCCATGAAGTGAAGGGGCTAGATGCCATGATCTTAGTTTTTTGAATGTTGACCTTTAAGCCAGCTTTTTCACTCTCCTCTTTGATTTTCATCAAGAGGCTCTTCAGTTCCTCTTCACTTTCTGCCATAAGAGTGGTGTCCTCTGCATACCTGAGGTTATTCAGATGACAACGTTGATTCCAGCTTGTGCTTTGTCTAGCCGAGCATTTCGCATGATGTACTGTGCATGTATATATACCCTGGTGGCTCAGACTGTAAAGCGTCTGCCTCCAATGCAGGAGACTCAGGTTCAATCCCAGGGTTGGGAAGATCCCCTGGAGAAGAAAATGGCAACCCACTCCAGTACTCTTGTCTGGAAAATTCCATGGACTGAGGAGACTGGTAGGCTACAGTCCATGGGGTTGCAAAGAGTCGGACACGACTGAGCAACTTCACTTTCACTTTCACCCTGCATGTAAGTTCAATAAGCAGGGTGACAATATATGGCCTTCACCTACTCCTTGTCTAATTTGGAGCCAGTCCGTTGATCCATGTCCTGTTCTAACTGTTGCTTCTTGACTTGAATACAGATTTCTCAGGAGGCAGGTAAGGTGGTCTGGTATTCCCATCTCTTGAAGAATTGTCCACACTTTGTTGTGATCCATA
>NW_024072978.1:0-4619 GCF_014754425.2 Oryx dammah
ACCTCTTGATGAGAGTGAAAGAGAGTGAAAAAGCTGGCTTAAACCTCAGTATCAGAAAAGCTAAGATCACTGTATCTGATCCCGTCATTTACATGGCAAATAGAAGGGGAAAAGGTGGAAGCAGTGACAAATTTCCTCTTCTTGGACTCTAAAATCACTGTGGATTGTCCCTGCAGACATGAAATTAGATGATGACTGCTTCTTGGGAGGAAAGCTATGACAAGCCTAGACAGTGTGTTAAAAGCAAAAACATCACTTTGCTGACAGAGGTCTGTATAGTCAAGGCTAAGCTCTTTCCTGTAGTCATGTACACATGTAAGAGCTGGATAGACAATACAGAAGGCAGAGTGGTGAAGAACTGATGTTTTCAAACTGTGGTGCTGTAGAAGACTCTTGAGAGTCCCTTGGGCACCAAAGAGATCAAACCAGTCAACCGTAAAGGAAATCAACCCCATTTACTCTTCGGAAGGACTGATGCTGAAACTGAAGCTCTAATACTTTGGCCACCTAATGTGAATAGCTGACTCATTGGAAAAGACCCTTATGCTGGGAAAGATTGAAGGCAGAAGAAAAAGAGGGTGACAGAGGATGAGATGGTTGGATGGCATCACCAATTCAATGGGCATGAACTTGGGCAAATTCTAGGAGATGGTAAGGGACAGAAAGTCTGGCGTGTTGTAGTCTGTGGAGTCACAAAGAGTCAGATGAGAGTCAGACGAGACCTGGCAACTGAACAACAACAATCGTTTTATACAAGTTGTAGAATTTTTTTTTTTTCTGTTTTGTGAACCATGCCTTGGAATTTTGAAAGACACTGCAATGAATATATAGATAGCTCTGGGTAGTATAGAGCTTCTCCATCTTTGGCTGCAAAGAATATAATCAATCTGATTTCGGTGTTGACCATCTGGTGATGTCCATTTGTAGAGTCATCTCTTGTGTTGTTGGAAGAGGGTGTTTGTTATGACCAGTGCATTTTCTTGGCAAAAACTCTATTAGTCTTTGCCCTGCTTCAATCCACATTCCAAGGCCAAATTTGCCTGTTACTCCAGGTGTTTCTTGAATTCCTACTTTTTCATTCCAGTCCCCTAGAATGAAAAGGACATCTTTTTTGGGTGTTTGTTAGTTCTAAAAGGTCTTGTAGGTCTTCATAAAACCATTCAAATTCAGTTTCTTCAGCGTTACTGGTTGGGGCATAGACTTGGATAACTGTGATAGTGAATGGTTTGCCTTGGAGATGAACAGAGATCATTCTGTCACTTTTGGGATTGCATCCAAGTACTGCATTTTGGACTCTTTTGTTGACCATGATGGCTACTCCATTTCTTCTGAGGGATTCCTGCCTGCAGTAGTAGATATAATGGTCACCTGAGTTAAATTCACCCATTCCAGTCCATTTTGGTTCGCTGATCCCTAGAATGTCAATGTTCACCCTGGCCATCTCTTGTTTGACCACTTCCAATTTGCCTTGATTCATGGACCTGACATTCCAGGTTCCTATGCAATATTGCTCTTTACAGCATCAGATCTTGCTTCTCTCACCAGTCACATCCACAACTGGGTATTGTTTTTGCTTTGGCTCCATCCCTTCATTCTTTCTGGAGTTATTTCTCCACTGATCTCCAGTAGCATATTGGGCACCTAATGACCTGGGGAGTTCCTCTTTTGGTATCCTATCATTTTGCCTTTTCATACTGTTCATGGGGTTCTCAAGGAAAGAATACTGAAGTGGCTTGCCATTCCCTTCTTCAACAAAAACAAGACCAAAGCTGACTGTCGCTCAGATGATGAACTCCTTATTACCAAATTCAGTCTCAAATTGAAGAAAGTAGGAAAAACCACTAGACCATTCAGGTATGACCTTAATCAAATCCCTTATGATTATACAGTGGAAGTGAGAAATAGATTTAAGGGCCTAGATCTGATAGATAGTGTCTGATGAACTATGGAATGAGGTTCGTGACATTGTACAGGAGACAGGGATCAAGACCATCCCCATGGAAAAGCAATGCAAAAAAGCAAAATGGCTGTTTGGGGAGGCCTTACAAATAGCTGTGAAAAGAAGAGAGGCACAAAGCAAAAGAGAAAAGGAAAGATCTAAGCATCTGAATGCAGAGTTCCAAAGAATAGCAAGAAGAGATAAGAAAGCCTTCCTCAGTGTTCAATGCAAAGAAATAGAGGAAAACAACAGAATGGGAAAGACTAGAGATCTCTTCAAGAAAATTAGAGGTACCAAGGGAACATTTCATGCAAAGATGGGCTCGATAAAGGACAGAAATGGTATAGACCTAACAGAAGCAGAAGATAATAAGAAGAGGTGGCAAGAATACACGGAAGAACTGTACAAAAAAGATCTTCACAATCCAGATAATCATGATGATGTGATCACTAATCTAGAGCCAGACATCTTGGAATGTGAAGTCAAGTGGGCCTTAGAAATCATCACTACTAACAAAGCTAGTGGAGGTGATGGAATTCCAGTTGAGCTGTTTCAAATCCTGAAAGATGATGCTGTGAAAGTGCTGCACTCAATATGCCAGCAAGTTTGGAAAACTCAGCAGTGGCCACAGGACTGGAAAAGGTCAGTTTTCTTTGTAATCCCAAAGAAAGGCAATGTCAAAAATGCTCAAACTACCACACAATTGCACTCATCTCACATGCTAGTAAAGTAATGCTCAAAATTCTCCAAGCCAGGCTTCAGCAATAGGTTAACTGTAAACTCCCTGATGTTCAAGCTGGTTTTAGAAAAGGCAGAGGAACCAGAGATCAAATTGCAAACATCCACTGGATCATGGAAAAAGCAAGAGAGTTCCAGAAAAACATCTATATCTGCTTTATTGACTATGCCAAAGCTTTGACTGTGTGGATCACAATCAACTGTGGAAAATTCTGAAAGAGATGGGAATACCAGACCACCGAAACTGCCTCTGGAGAAATCTGTATGCAGGTCAGGAAGCAACAGTTAGAACTGGACATGGAACAACAGACTGGTTCCAAATAGGAAAAGGAGTATGTCAAGGCTGTATATTGTCACCCAGCTTATTTAACTTATATGCAGAGTACATTATGAGAAATGCTGAACTGGAAGAAACACAAGCTGGAATCAAGATTGCCGGGAGAAATATCAATAACCTCAGATATGCAGATGACACTACCCTTACTGCAGAAAGTGAAGAGGAGCTAAAAAGCCTCTTGATGAAAGTGAAAGAGGAGAGCGAAAAAGTTGGCTTAAAGCCCAACATTCAGAAAACGAAGCTCATGGCATCTGGTCCCATCACTTCATGGGAAATTGATGGGGAAACAGTAGAAACAGTGTCAGATTTTTTTTTTTGGGGGGGGCCTCCAAAATCACTGCAGATGGTGACTGCAGCCATGAAATTAAAAGACGCTTACTCCTTGGAAGAAAAGTTATGACCATCCTAGATAGTATATTCAAAAGCAGAGACATTACTCTGCCGACTAAGGTCGGTCTAGTCAAGGCTATGGTTTTTCTTGCGGTCATGTATGGATGTGAGAGTTGGACTGTGAAGAAGGCAGAGCGCCAAAGAATTGATGCTTTTGAACTGTGGTGTTGGAGAAGACTCTTGAGAGTCCCTTGGACTGCAAGGAGATCCAACCAGTCCATTCTGAAGGAGATCAACCCTGGGATTGCTTTGGAAGGAACGATGCTAAAGCTGAAACTCCAGTACTTTGGCCACCTCATGCGAAGAGTTGACTCATTGGAAAAGACTCTGATGCTGGGAGGGACTGGGGGCAGGAGGAGAAGGGGACGACAGAGGATGAGATGGCTGGATGGTATCACGGACTCGATGGACATGAGTCTTAGTGAACTCCAGGAGATGGTGATGGACAGGGAGGCCTGGCGTGCTGCGATTCATGGGGTCACAAAGAATCAGACACGAATGAGCAACTGAACTGAACTGGGTAGTATGGATGCATTAATAATATTAATTCTTCCAGTCAATAAATATGAAATATGTTTCCTTTTGTGTCTTTATACATTTCTTTCATGAATGTCTTGAATGTTTTCATACATAAATCTTTCAACACCTTGCTTAAGTATATTTCTAAGTATCTATTTTTTGATGCAATTGTAAATGGGATTATTTTATTTCTGTTATTTGTATTGGTGTATGGATAGGTAACTGGAGTTTTATATATTCAAATACAGTTTACAAAATGCCTGCTGTTTTTTAAAAATAGACAATTTTCTCCCCAAATAAGACATACAGAATGCCCAAGATGTATATGACAAAATGCTCAACATCACTATCAGGGAAATATAAATCAAAAGTACAACATAGACCACCTCATTCCTGTTTAAATGACTTTTACCATAAAGTAATAAATAAGTGTGGTTGAGGATGTCTAGAAATGGCGGTCTTAATGGATTATTGGGAGGAATGTATATTGGTGCAACTTCCATGGAACACCTTCTGGAAGTTTCTCATGAAATTTCACAAGGAACTTTTATGTGGCCATTAACTGACTTCTGTCTATATATTCATTTATGCATATATATTCAAAGGAAATGAAATAATTATCTCAAAGGAAATCCATACAGCCATGTTCATTGCATCTATATTCACAGTAGCCTAGAAACAACCAATTATGGGAAC
>NW_024072980.1:0-125 GCF_014754425.2 Oryx dammah
AGGGGGAGAAGGGGACGACCGAGGATGAGATGGCTGGATGGCATCACCAACTCCCGGAGTTCATTCAGACTCACGTCCATCGAGTTCGTGATGCCATCCAGCCATCTCATCCTCGGTCGTCCCCT
>NW_024072980.1:225-557 GCF_014754425.2 Oryx dammah
AGGGGACGACCGAGGATGAGATGGCTGGATGGCATCACGAACTCGATGGACGTGAGTCTGAATGAACTCCGGGAGTTGGTGATGGACAGGGAGACCTGACGTGCTGCAGTTCATGGGGTCGCAGAGAGTCAGACACGACTGAGTGATTAAACTGAACTTAACTGATACTGTATTGGTGTTTTTCTTTCTGGCTTACTTAACTCTGTATAATAATAGGCTCCAGTTTCATTCACCTCATTAGAACTGATTCAAAGTATTTTTTTAATAGCTGAGTAATACTCCATTCTGTATATGTACCACAGCTTTCTTATCCATTCATCTACTGATGGACA
>NW_024072980.1:657-4617 GCF_014754425.2 Oryx dammah
TACACGTGTCTCTTTCAATTCTGGTTTCCTCAGTGTCACTCATTATCAGAGAAATGCAAATCAAAACCACAACGAGGTACCATTTCACACCAGTCAGAATGGCTGCCATCCAAAAGTCTGCAAGCAATAAATGCTGGAGAGCGTGTGGAGAAAAGCGAACCCTCTTACACTGTTGGTGGGAATGCAAACTAGTACAGCCACTGTACTAGTTTTAAAGGAATCTCCACTGTTCCTTTAAAAAACTGGAGATTCCTTTAAAAAACTGGAAATAGAACTGTCTTATGACCCAGCAATCCCACTGCTGGCATACCTACCTTCCACTTACAAATGTCCTTTAATAGAATCAGTTCCTTCTGCTGCTGATGAACAGTTTAAAAAAAAAAAAAAAAAAACCTTATATGGATTACTGCATCATTGTAGAATATTCATTAAGACAATTTAAATTATATCAAGATATAATAAACTATTCTGCTATATTCAGTATAGCCAGCTGTGTAATATATCATATCATTTTTCAATTCAACTACTTTTTCTAACTCTTCTCCCATGACTTTCTGCAAGCAGAAGGGACTGGTTTGGATGAACAGAAACGTCAACCCTTTCCTGATCAAGCAGATAAAAAACTTATTGCTCAAGCACAGACAAGAAAAAGATAGAAAACTCAAAAAATAATTAAAGAATATTTAATAAAGACTATTTATAATGTTGAGCAGTACTAAAGGAGGCCAACAAAGAATGGTAAATCTAATAATAGCAAGGTAGCAATTTTAAGTGGAGACTGCTATTATGGACCAAGTGAGAACCATAGATAGGAGATGCTCATCCAGCAGAGGATAGAAACTCAGCCACGGCTGCAGAATCACCCATCAACAAGGGGGAGAACTGAGGGAATAAAGACTCCAAGTTATGCTTTTCTCTCTCCTTCTTATCTCTTCCTACTACATTACCTGGCTGAACCAACCAGAAGTAAAGTGATAGAGGATCCAGTTGACAAAGTGTAAGGGGTCCAGATAATTATGGTTGTTATTATTGTGTTTCTTATTATTGTGTTCTTTATCAGATTTCACAAAGGGATCTTGGATCTAACACCATATTCTTGGAAAAGTACAAAAAGAGATAGTCTCATTGAAGTTCAGTTCAGTTCAGTTCAGTCGCTCAGTCATGTCCGACTCTTTGCGACTCCACGAACCACAGCACGCCAGGCCTCCCTGTCCATCACCAACTCCCGGAGTTTACCCAAACTCATGTCCATTGAGTTGGTGATCCCATCTAACCATCTTTAATTGAAGTGGATATGGTAATTAACACAGAAATTTTCAGCTAAGACACTGGTTGAAATTGGGCAAGCATTTGAGTTCAAATCATCCTGGAAATCTCATGAGTCTTAAACTATAGTAAGAAAATTAGGTGTCTTGAGAAAAAGATTTTACTTGAATTAAGTAAATAATATGCATTTGTCTGAAACAATGAGCAGTTAAAATATTTGGAAAAAACTAATAAAAAAGAGGCATTTTTACTCTATATTCAAACAACAATGTGATATTTTTGTGAAAATTGATAGATTAATGGGTTAAAACAGAAATATATGTAAAGTAAGAGAAACATCATAGTTTTAATACCTAACACATTATTTAGGAAATAATTAACTTTTCACCTAATCTTATAACATTCTAAAAGATTTTGAAATAAATTAAAATTTCAAAGTAAATAATTATAAAATACAGAGAAAAATGCAAGTGACCATTTAACATGCTTATTCTTAATAGTTCACATTAACTCAGGATACTTGTGAAATAGGGCTGAGTTTCAAAAATTGCTTCTTGCTATTTCAATTTTGCTTTTGGCTCATAGCATTAGAAATAAGCAATCTGTAAGAGCTATGACCAAAGAAGGGAAAGGTATAAAATATTCTAAGACACCCAAAACATTAGATTTCTTTTGTCTGAGCCTTTCAGGAAAACTAAAACATTTGTAGTTGAGTTTTCAGAAACATTTCAACCATCAAATTTTCCCCCAAATGAAGTGACAAAATATAGACCTTGACAAAGTCAAATTCCTTTGGATAAATGACTTACTGCCATCATTTGACTGAAAAATATTTTTCTTACTTTTTCCAGTGAAACTTTCTTAAAGTCCATAAAACTTCACTTTGAAATGAGCATATTACATATCCATTTGAAATGAATTTCTTATTGACATTAAAAAAAAAAAAACTGAACCACTATGTTCAAGGTTCTGAATTAGTTACCAATGTCATGAAAATAAATAATAGCTAAACATCTAAAAATTTTTTCCACAAATGATCTTAATATCCTGAAAGAGTTTTTAATCTCTGAGACCTTTTCCGGATAACCACTGACATCTCCTTGGGGATCTGGAATAATAGAGTGAACACAACTTCCAAACAATCCTTTCTTTCAGTTCAGCTTTAGAAACAGTCTTATGGCACTTTAAACAGATAACACAAACCTACTGAATTCTCACAGCTATACACTTATAAGCCCCTTTTCACAGCAAAACCCCCTAAAACTGCTTCTTTGTAAAGTTTTCTAACCTCACTAAAATAATATCTTAGTGTTCATCAGTGTTTTACATCTATCAGGCAAAAACACCTCAACACTGGGCCCACACTATACTTTCAGTGCACTTTCAGTAAAGATAATTTTCATGATGATACAGGAAATTTTATTTAATCTACAAATTTCTGGGCATGATCTTGGCCTACCTTCTCAGCTAATATAACTTAATTATAATAGTAATCATAAGCTATTATGTTTCAATTCTGTGTATATGTTATCTTTACCTATTAGTCAACTTCTAATTAATTTAATCTACATGGTCTTCTATGTTCTGGTATTTTATATACTTACTATTCACATAGACCTAAATTGGTATTATATTTTTTAAAACATATATCTTTTTTGACTTTTCAAAAGCATAAAATCTATATCTCATCAGAAAAACATGGTGAAACAAATAAAATTATGACTAGTCAACAAAATAAACAGGAAAACTAGAGGTACTGAAGACTTGAAATTCATTTTTTAGTAATATTTAATCTCAAAACTTTCTTCTTCTTTTGTACTAAGGAGTCTTTCTTTTAAAATTTCTTTTTTAATATAAATTTATTTATTTTAATTGGAGGTTAATTACTTTACAATAAGTTGATATTTTACCCATCATTTCAATGGTGAATGTGTCTATAGGAGAAAATGCTCCAATTATACTAAACATTTTTTAAATAAGTTCATGATCATAACATTATCTGATTTCATCAAAAAGTTGCTTCATGAGTGTACTAATCTTGTAGCTATAAAGCTTACTATCAGATTCCATTTGGTAATAGGAATTATTACTTCCTTATGAACAACCAATTAAACTCGTCTAAAACATCTGTAGAATGAATCGAAATTCCTCAGCCTACTCTGGGATTGCCCATAACCTGAATAAATTTCTCAGTACATCTCTTCATAACTTAGCTTACATACCTGTAGAGAAGAAGAAGAGGAAGGGAGAAGGAAAAAGAGTAAAACATTAAAAAAAAAAATTATGACACTATCCAAACCCACCATTCACATTCTCACTCTTGTATTTTAACTTTTTTTTTTAATATGACCAGTCATCCTCATTCTTCATCATTTAAAATCATCACCTTCTTCAGAGTTCATATCAAAATGTTTCTTCTTCATGAAAATTCTTACAGACATCAAACTGATCAAATGATATTTATGCCTGGGAATATAGAGGAAGAAAGAGGTAACCTTAATTCTGGTATAACTTAGTGTTTTTTTCATGTGTATTTGTCTTATTTTAGATGGAAAATATTCTGAGGGGCAAAATAGCCTGTACTGTTTTTTTTTGTTTTTTGTTTTTTGTTTTTTTTTTTTTGGAGAAGACTCTTTTTTTTTTAATTAATTAATTTATTTATTTATTTTTAATTTTTTACTTTACAATTCTGTA
>NW_024072981.1:0-4617 GCF_014754425.2 Oryx dammah
TAACCAACAAATTTAGCCTTGGTGTACAAAATAAAGCAGGGCAAAGGCTAACAAGAGTTTTGCCAAGAGAACATCCTGGTCATTACAAACACCTTCTTTCAACAACACAAGAGAAGGCTCTACACATTAACATCACCAGTTGGTCAATAACGAAATCAGATTGATTATATTCTTTGCAGCCAAAGATGGAGAAACTCTATACAGCCAGAAAAAAAAAAAAAAAAAAAACACAAGATCAGGAGCTGACCATGGCTCAGATCATGAACTCCTTACTGCCAAATTCAGACTTAAATTGAAGAAAGTAGGGAAAACCACTGGACCATTCAGCTATGACCTAAATCAAATTCCTTACGATTCTACAGTGGAAGTGACAAATAGATTCAAGGGATTAGATTTGATAGACTCAGTGCCTGAAGAACTATGGACAGAGGTTTGAGACACTGTACAGGAGGCAGTGATCAAGACCATCCCCAAGAGAAAGAAATGCAAAAAGGTGAAATGGTTGTCTGAAGAGGCTTTACAAATAGTGAGAAAGGAAGAGAAAGGCAAAGGAGAGAAGGAAAGATACACCCATTTGAATGCAGAGTTCCCAAAAATAGCAAGGAGAGATAAGAAACACTGCCTCAGGGATCACTGCAAAGAAATAGAGGAAAACAATAGAATGGGAAAGACTAGAGATCTCGTAAAAAAAATTAGATATACAAGGGAACGTTTCATGCAAAGATGGGCCCAATAAGGGACAGAAATGGTATGGACCTAACAGAAGCAGAAGATATTAAGAAGAGATGGCAAGAATACACAGAAGAACTATATATTTTTTTAAAAGATCTTTATGTCCCAGATAACCACGATGGTGTGATCACTCACATAGAGCCAGACAGCCTGGAATGCAAAATCAAATGAGCCCTAGGAAACATCACTACAAACAAAGCTAGTGGAGGTGATGGAATTCCAGTTGAGCTATTTCAAATCCTAAAAGATGATGCTGTGAAAGTGCTGTACTCAATATGCCAGCAAATTAGGAAAACTCAGCAGTGGCCACAGGACTGGAAATAGTCAGTTTCCATTCCAATCCCAAAGAAGGGCAATGCCAGAGAATGTTCAAACCGCACAGTTGCACTCATATCACATGCTGGCAAAGTAATGCTCAGAATTCTCCAAGCCAGGCTTCAACAGTACATGAACCATGAACTCCAGATGTTCAAGCTGGATTTAGAAAAAGCAGAGAACCAAAGATTAAGTTGCCAACATCTGTTGGATCATGGAGAAAGCAAAAGAGTTCCAGAAAAACATCTACTTCTGCTTTATTGACTATGCCAAAGCCTTTGACTGTGTGGATCATGACAAAATGTGGAAAATTCTTCAAGATATGGGAATACCAGACCACTTTACCTGCCTCCCTAGATGCCTAGATGCCTCTGTATGCAAGTCAAGAAGCAACAGTTAGAACCAGACATGGAACAACAGACTGGTTCCAAATAGGAAAAAGAGTATGTCAAGGCTGTATATTGTCACTCTGCTTATTTAACTTCTACGCAGAGTACATCATGCGAAATTCCAGGCTGGATGAAGCACAAGCTGGAATCAAGAGTGCCGAGAGAAATATCAATAATCTCAGTTATGCAGATGACACCACCCTTATGGCAGAAAGTGAAGAGGAACTAAAGGGTCTCTTGATGAAAGTGAAAGAGGAGAGTGAAAATGTTGGCCTAAAACTCAACATTTAGAAGACTATGGCATCCAGTCCAATCACTTCATGGCAGATAGAAGACAAAACAATGGAAACAGTGAGACACTTAATTTTGGGAGGCTCCAAAATCATTGCACATGGTGACTTCAGCCATGAAATTAAAAGACACCTGTTCCTTGGAATAAAGCTATGATCAACCTAGGTGCTGCTGCTAAATCGCTTCAGTTGTGTCCGACTCTGTGCGACCCCATGGACTGCAGCCTACCAGGCTCCTCCATCCATGGGATTTTCCAGGCAAGAGTACTGGAGTTGGGTGCCATTGCCTTCTCCGATGATAAATCTAGACAGCATATTAAAAAGTAGAGACATTATTTTGCTGACAAAGGTCCGTCTAGTCCATGCTATGGTTTTTCCAGTAGTCATGTATGGATGTGAGAGTTAGACTATAAAGAAAGCTGAGCACCAAAGAATTGATGCTTTTGAATTGTGGTGTTGGAGAAGACTCTTCAGAGTCCCTTGGACTGCAAGGAGATGCAACCAGTCAATTCTAAAGGAAATCAGTCCTGAATATTCATTGGAAGGACTGATGCTGAAGCTGAAACTCCAAGACTTTGGCCACCTGATGCAAAGAGCTGACTCATTGGAAAAGACCCTGATGCTGGGAAAGATTGAAGGTAGAGGAGAGGGGCCACAGAGGACGAGATGGCTGTACGGCATCACTGATTTGATGGACTTAGTTTGACTAAACTCCAGGAGTTGATGATGGAAAAGCAAGCTTAGTGTGCTGCAGTCCATGGGGTTGCAAATGTCTGAGAAGACTGAGTGACTGAACTGAACCGATGCCTGAAGTTAATAAAGCATTGCATGTCGATTATACTTCCATGAATAAATAATATATTTAAGAAATAATAACAAAAACACAAAGAATTTAAGGACAAAGTACATATAATGGATCTATAAACTCCCCTCAGGTTAGAGGATAAGATTACTTTTTTTATATAAACTGTTCATCGCTCCCTGATGCAAAGAGCTTGGAAAATTCTTTTCATTTCTATCAACCAAGTTAACCCAGGATAAAAACCACTTGTGTCCTCTGAGAATAGAGGAACTCAAAGAGGATGATGAAGAAACTGGTTCTGCCTAGCAAGACAGGTTTTCATCCATGCTTCCTTGATGGATTCCCATTGAGACCAAAAAGCGAATCCATCTTAGCTGGACCCAATCGGGCTTCCAGGTACGATTTAGAGGGAAAGGATGGCTAGATAGGTAGATGGATAAATGGATGGATAGAGATAGATCCTAAATATTGATAGTTATTGAATAAGGGTCTAAATAGTAAGCTCTAAATGGAAGGAATTTCAAAGATCATTGGTCCAAATACAGAAGGATCCTATTAAAGGCATGGTACTGAACCCCAGAGCACATAATTGATTTCTCATCTATCCCATACCTAGATGTAGAAAAAGACAGAATTCTCCAGACTCCAGAGCTTGGTTCCTTTTTCTGTATTTGCTAACTTCTATTTGCCTAATTCACAATGTAAGTGCCTGGCTTCTCAGAAGCATCAAAGAGAGACTCAGACTCCATATTCTAACACCAAACTGCAAGTGGAAGTGGCTGGGACACATCCCAAGTGTTACCTTCTCTGCCAGGGCTCCTTGGTTCAGGGATAATACATAAAATGTCTTAAGAACACAGCATGAATCAGGATGGGCAAGTGCCAGAAACAAAAAACCATTTAACCATTTACAAAAAATTTTCTTTAAAAGACCATATGTACTTTCTGTTAAAAGAAAATAGATGTGATAGTAGAGAATTACATAGAAAGTTGAGACACTGAAATTCAGCATAGAATGGTTGGAAAACTGTGAATAAATTTTCAAAATCTTTGCTACATCTTTCAGATCCAATGTCTCCAACCCCATTTGGAGACACTATCTCTTGGATGACTGTTCTCCCTGCAGTTCCTCTGCCCTGCCACAGGACTCGGCATTGCCTCTCATTGGTACAGTGTACCCCAGATACCCAAGGCTCACTCTTCTCTTCACACAAGTCTTTGCCCTAAAAGCCACCATGGAAGAGCTTTTTTACACAGTTGCCTCTAACATTCCCCCTGCATCACTATTATTTGCCTTGTATCTGCATGTGCGTGTGTGTGTGTGTGTTTGTTTGTGCAAACCCCCTTCATGAATTTAGATGGAAAAAGGACTTTAGTCACCATCCTCATGTCCCTAGCACATAAGAGACTACCTGGCATGTGTTAATAATTGGGAAACATTTGTGAATAAATTAATTTCGATGAGTACACTGAGTTGAAAAGATTCTTGCCTGGTGGTTTTACAAATAAGGACCCTGAGACTCAGAGAATTCAATTCTTTTCAGGGTCTTCAAGGTAGAATGATAGAAAGAAGACTGAAACCAATGAAGAAATTCTTTGATGGATGCAGTTTAAAAGACATATTTCAAGCAAAGCTGAACTGAGAGATGGAAAAGTCTAATTCTGATAATCCAATGGGAATGAAAAGGAAAACTTTTAGAAGAATACTTCTAGTTGATAGAAGAGATGATAAACACTATATGCAAAAAAAAAAAAAACGCTCAAAAAAATCCACAAAAAAAAAACGAAAGAAAGAAATACATAACAGGCTATGAATATGCTTTATTGGAGAAGCAAAGGAATAGACACACTAATTGCTCACGGGGTAGAGATCACAATGCGGATTACAGACGGGCACATGGCACAGAGAGATCAAGAGATGATCCTGCTGCTCTTCTTCCAACAACGTGGTGTCAGCTTCAGGAAGCAGCCTTTCCTCTGTCAGCTGTCAGTTGAGGAGGGAGATTAAGGAAGATGCAGTCCATCACCATGGCCGAAGGGAAGAAATAGAAGAGCCTGGATCTTGTTTCTTGGTCCAGATGAAATCTGG
>NW_024072982.1:0-4616 GCF_014754425.2 Oryx dammah
ATAAATTAATTCTTTTGCAAAACAAGAATTTATTTATGAGAGTGACTATATGAAAAGTAGGTCTATTAACAATGTTCTCATATTATAGGGAAGTGACTCCATTAATTTCCATCACCATATAGGCAACAAAATGCACAGAGAATTTTACTCTTGTTGTGCTTCCAACACTAAGAAGAAGTGATTTTATTTTTAGGAGGGTTGACTTTGTACTCTTGGAGAGGGTTCGGGTCTAATATTATTGACACGATTCCCTCCCAATTTTGTCTTGAAGAAAAACAAGAAAAAGGAAAACAAAAATTAAAATTTTGTTTGAATTTAAGAGAACATGATCAACACATTCAGAAAGTTCATAAAGCTTGGCTGTATGAAGTGGATAATTATAGAGTGATCTCTTTATTGTCAAGAAACATGAAGATAAGAAGAACTTTACAAACCCTTTAAAAGAACCAAGTTTCCTAAATAAATAGTATCTCATACCTTCTCCACTAGAAATGACAACAATCATATTTCTGAGATCACAGATCTTCATGGTTCTGCTGCTTAATAACTTTATGATCTTGGGTAATTTGCTTAAGATCTCTGCGTCTCATTTTAAGGTCTCATTTTCTTCACTTTAAAAGTGGGAATAATAATAGTATCCATTTTATAGGTTCAGTTCAGTTCAGTCGCTCAGTCGTGTCCGAGTCTTTGCGACTCCATGAATTGCAGCACGCCAGGGGTGTCCATCACCATCTCCCGGAGTTCCCTCAGACTCACGTCCAGCAAGTCAGTGATGCCTTCCAGCCATCTCATCCTCTCTTGTTCCCTTCTCCTCCTGCCCCTAATCCCACCCAGTATCAGAGTCTTTTCCAATGAGTCAACTCTTCCATGAGGTGGCCAAAGTACTGGAATTTCAGCTTTAGCATCATTCCTTCCAAAGAAATCCCAGGGCTGATCTCCTTCAGAATGAACTGGTTGGATCTCCTTGCAGTCCAAGGAACTCTCAAGAGTCTTCTCCAACACCACAGTTCAAAAGCATCAATTCTTCGGTGTTCAGCCTTCTTCACATTCCAACTCTCACATCCATACATGACCACAGGAAAAACCATAGCCTTGACTAGACAGACCTTAGTCAGCAAAGTAATGTCTCTGCTTTTGAATATACTCTCTAGGTTGGTTATAGGTTATTTGTATATATAAAGCACTTAGACCTGCGTCAGCTCACAGAAAGCACAATGACGGTCAGATGTTACTATGAGTGCATCAGAACTGCTCAGCCCAGAAGCATACCTTGTCAGTGTTGTTACCTTTTAATCAATGAATTTAATGTCTTGGCCCCTATGCCACTTAAAGAAGCAGTACTTTTTGCATTAAGGTTGTGATAATCTTATAGTTTGTACCATACTTAGCCTATGTCTTTCCTGTATTATATTTTTGCTTTGGCATCTTAAGTTGTCTCCTGTCCCCACTCATTGTCCTCGTCTTCTTCTGTTCCTCTATCTTCTTTTTCTGTTCTTCCTGTTCCTCTTTTCCTCATTCTTTTGGGAATTTAAAGTCTGATGGCACAAGTTGTGTGTTCTTTCAAGCTTATGAGGTACAGTTGTTGGACAATGCTACAAAACAGGGCTTGATTAATTGTTGGTGGATTTTCTGGACTTGAGAAAATAATTAAAAATGTTAATAACTAGGATTAATTTCAAAAAAAGAAAACTACAGGCCAATATCTCTGATGAACATAGATGCAGAAATCCTTAAGCAATCAGAATCCAACAACACATTAAAAAGATCATAAATCTATATCAAGTGGCTTTATCACAGGGATGCAATGATTCTTCAATATTCACAAATTAATCAATGTAATACACCACATTAACGAATGAAAAATAAAAGCCATATGATTATCTCAATAGATGCAGAAAAAGACTTTGGCAAAATTGAACATCCATTTATGATAAAAATGGAAAACAGGAATAGAAGAAACATACCTCAACATAATAAAAGATATATATGACAAATCCACAGCAAACATTATCTTCAGTGGTGAAAAATTGAAAGCATTTCCCCTAAAGTCAGGAACAAGAGAAGGGTGTCCACTCTCACCACTGCTATTCAACATAGTTTTGGAAATTTTGGCCGCAGCAATCAGAGTAGAAAAAAAATAAAAGGAATTCAAATTGGAAAAGAAGAAGTAAAACTCTCACTGTTTGCAGATGACATGATCCTCTACATAGAAAACCCTAAAGACCCCACCAGAAAATTACTAGAGCTAATCAATGAATATAGTAATGTTGCAGGATATAAAGTCAACACACAGAAATCCCTTGCATTCCTATACACTAATAATGAGAAAATAGAAAGAGAAATTAAGGAAACAGCTCCATTCACCATTGCAACAAAAAGAATAAAATACTTAGGAATATATCTACCTAAAGAAACAAAAGACCTATACATAGAAAACTATCAAACACTGGTGAAAGAAATCAAAGAGGACACTAATAGATGGAGAAATATACCGTGTTTGATCAGAAGAATCAACATAGTGAAAAGGAGGATACTACCCAAAGCAATCTATAGATTCAGTGCAATCCCTATCAAACTACCAATGGTATTTTTCACAGAGCTGGAACAATAATTTCACAATTTGTATGGAAATCCAAAAACCTCGAATAGCCAAAGCAATCTTGAGAAAGAAGAATGAAACTGCCTGACTTCAGGTTCCACTACAAAGCCACAGTCATCAAGACAGTATGGTACTGGCACAAAGACAGAAATATAGATCAATGGAACAAAATAGAAAGCCCAGATATAAACCCACGCACCCATGGACAACTTATCTTTGACAAAGTTGGCAAAAATATACAATGGATTAAAGACAATCTCTTTAACAAGTGGTGCTGGGAAAACTGGTCAATCACTTGTAAAAGAATGAAACTAGAACACTTTCTAACACCATACACAAAAATAAACTCAAAATGGATTAAAGATCTAAACCTAAGACCAGAAACTATAAAACTCCTGGAGGAGAATCTAGGCAAAACACTCTGACATAAATCACAGCAGGATCCTCTATGACCCACCTCCCAGAATACTGGAAATAAAAGCAAAAATAAACAAATGGGACCTGCCTCTTGAGAAATCTGTATGCAGGTCAGGAAACAACAGTTAGAACTGGACATGGAGCAACAGACTGTTTCCAAATAGGAAAAGGAGTACGTCAAGGCTGTATATTGTCATCCTGCTTATTTAACTTCTATGCAGAGTACATCATGAGAAACGCTGGACTGGAAGAAACACAAGCTGGAATCAAGATTGCTGGGAGAAATATCAATAACCTCAGATATGCAGATGACACCAGCCTTATGGGAGAAAGTAAAGCGGAGCTAAAAACTCTTGATGAAAGTGAAAGAGGAGAGCGAAAAAGTTGCTTACAGCTCAACATTCAGAAAACAAAGATCATGGCATCCGGTCCCATCATTTCATGGGAAATAGATGGGGAAACAGTGGAAACAGTGTCAGACTTTATTTTTCAGGGCTCCAAAATCACTGCAGATGGTGACTGCAGCCACGAAATTAAAAGACGCTTACTCCTTGGAAGAAAGTTATGACCAACCTAGATAGTACATTCAGAAGCAGAGACATTACTTTGCCGACTAAGGTCCGTCTAGTCAAGGCTATGGTTTTTCTTGTGGTCATGTATGGATGTGAGAGTTGGACTGTGAAGAAGGCTGAGCATGGAAGAATTGATGCTTTTGAACTGTGGTGTTGGAGAAAATTCTTGAGGGTTCCTTGGACTGCAAGGAGATCCCACCAGTCCATTCTGAAGGAGATCAGCCCTGGGATTTCTTCGGAAGGAATGATGCTAAAGCTGAAACTCCAGTACTTTGGCCACCTCATGCGAAGAGTTGACTCATTGGAAAAGACTCTGATGCTGGGAGGGATTGGGGGCAGGTGGAGAAGGGGACGACTGAGGATGGATTGGCTGGACGGCATCAGGGACTCGGTGGACGTGAGTCTGAGGGAACTCCGGGAGATGGTGATGGACAGGGAGGCCTGTCGTGCTGCGATTCATGGGGTCGCAAAGAGTCGGATACGACTGAGCGACTGAATTGGCCTCCCATTAAAATAAATAAATTTATATAAAAAATTAAATTAAAAAAGTGTAGTATTGCAAAGCTACAATCATCAAGGCAGTATGGTATTGGTACAAAACCGGAAATATAGACCAAGGGAACAAGATAAAAAGCACAGTTAAACCCACGCACCTATGGACACCTTATCTTTGACAAAGGAGGCAAGAATATCCAAAGGAGAAAAGAAAGTCTCTTCAATAAGTGGTGCTGGGAAAACTGGTCAGCTATATGTAAAAGAATGAAATTAGAAAACACCCTAACACCATACAAAGTGAAGTCGCTCAGTCGTGTCCGACTCTGTGTGACCCTATAGCCGGCAGCCCAGAGGGCTCCACCATCCCTGGGATTCTCCAGGCAAGAAAACTGGAGTGGGTTGCCATTTCCTTTTCTAATGTATGAAAGTGAAAAGTGAAAGTGATGTCGATCAGTCCTTTCCCACTCCTTGTGATCCCATGGACTGTAGCCTACCAGCCTCTTCTATCCATGGAATTTTCCAGGTAAGAGTAC
>NW_024072983.1:0-4613 GCF_014754425.2 Oryx dammah
TTTCTTTGCATTGATCGCTGAGGAAGGTTTTCTTATCTCTTCTTGCTATTCTTTGGAACTCTGCATTCAGATGCTTATATCTTTCCTTTTCTCCTTTGCTTTTCACTTCTCTTCTTTTCACAGCTATTTGTAAGGCCTTCCCAGACAGCCATTTTGCTTTTTTGCATTTCTTTTCCATGGGGATGGTCTTGATCCCTGTCTCCTGTACAATGTCACGAACCTCATTCCATAGTTCATCAGGCACTCTATCTATCAGATCTAGGCCCTTAAATCTATTTCTCACTTCCACTGTATAATCATAAGGGATTTGATTTAGGTCATACCTGAATGGTCTAGTGGTTTTCCCTACTTTCTTCCATTTGAGTCTGAATTTGGTAATAAGGAGTTCATGATCTGAGCCACAGTCAGCTCCCGGTCTTGTTTTTGTTGACTGTATAGAGCTTCTCCATCTTTGGCTGCAAAGAATATAATCAGTCTGATTTTGGTGTTGACCATCTGGTGATGTCCATGTGTAGAGTCTTCTCTTGTATAGTTGGAAGAGGGTATTTGCTATGACCAGTGCCTTTTCTTGGCAAAACTCTATTAGTCTTTGCCCTGCTTCATTCTGCATTCCAAGGCCAAATTTCCCTGTTACTCCAGGTGTTTCTTGACTTTCTACTTTTGCATTCCAGTCTCCTATAATGAAAAGGACATCTTTTTTGGGTGTTAGTTCTAAAAGGTCTTGTAGGTCTTCATAAAACCGTTCAACTTCAGCTTCTTTAGCATTACTGGTTGGGGCTAGACTTGGATAACTGTGATATTGAATGGTTAGCCTTGGAGTCGAACAGAGATCATTCTGTCGTTTTTGAGATTGCAGCCGAGTACTGCATTTTGAACTCTTTTGTTAACCATGACGGCTACTCCATTTCCTCTGAGGGATTCCTGCCCGCACTAGTAGATATAATGGTCATCTGAGTTAAATTCACCCATTCTAGTCCATTTTAGTTTGCTGATTCCTAGAATGTCGACATTCACCCTTGCCATTTCTTGTTTGACCACTTCCAATTTGCCTTGATTCATGGACCTGACATTCCAGGTTCCTATGCAATATTGCTCTTTACAGCATCTGATCTTGATTCTATCACCAGTCACATGCACAACTGGGTATTGTTTTTGCTTTGGCTCCATCCCTTCATTCTTTCTGGAGTTATTTCTCCACTCATCTCCAGTAGCATATTGGGCACCTACTGACCTGGGGAGTTCCTCTTTTGGTATCCTATCATTTTGCCTTCATACTGTTCATGGGGTTCTCAAGGCAAGAATACTGAAGTGGTTTGCCATTCCCTTCAGTGGACCACATTCTGTCAGACCTCTCCACCATGACCCACCCCTCTTGGTTTCATTGAGTTAGACAAGGCTGTGGTCCTAGTGTGATTAGATTGACTAGTTTTCTGTGAGTATGGTTTCAGTGTGTCTGCCCTCTTATGCCCTCTTGCAACACCTACCATCTTACTTGGGTTTCTCTTACCTTGCCATGGGGTATCTCTTCACGGCTGCTCCAGCAAAGCATAGCCACTGCTCCTTACCTTGTATGAGGGGTATCTCCTTACCGCCACCATTCCTGACCTTCAACATGGGATAGCTCCTCTAGGCCCTCCTGTGCTACACAGCCACCACTCCTCGGGTTGCTCCTCCGGGCTGCCGGCCCTGCCCTCGGGCGTGGGTGGCTCCTCCCAGCTGCCGCCCCTGGCCTCCTGCTCTGGGTGGCTCCTCAAGGTCACCGTCCCTGGCCGCGGGCGCCAAGTGGCTTCTCCTGGCCGCCCCTTACCTAGGACGCGGGGTGTCTCCTCCCGGCCGTCACTGACCTTGGACGCGGGGTAGCTCCTCCTGGCTGCCACCCTGACCTCGGACACCGGGTGTCTCCTCCGGGCTGCCACTGACCTCGGACGCGGGGTAGCTCCTCTCGGCTGCCGCCCCTGACCTTGGATGCAGGGTAGCTCCTCTCCGCCGTTCCTGCACCGTCGCAGCATGGCACTCTAGGCTGCTGCCGCTGACCTCGGACATGGGGTAGCTCCTCTCGGCCGCGCTCAGTGAGCCGGCGCACAGCCGCCTGCGCTCAGTGAGCCGGTGCGCAGCTGCCTGCGCTCAGTGAGCCAAACGCCTCATCATCTGATCTGCTCAGACCTGGGAAGGGCACAAAACACACGCCCAATCGAGTCTGCGCCTCTGAGGACTACCCAAGTGCCTGAACCTGAGTGGCTTAGGCCTGGGAGGTGCATGCAGCCCAGGGCCGGCCTCGGACTGTTCCCGGTGGACTAACCTAGAGCCTGAGCAGTGTGGGCAGGGAGGGCACACGTGCCGTGAATGGGGGCAGGGCCAGTGTGGCTGAGACACTGCGAGCACACGCCAGTGTATTTGTTTGCAGCGTCCCTCCCTCCCCACAGCGCGACTGAACAAGTGAGCCTAAAGAAAGTGTCCACCACCGCCCCCTTTGTGTCAGGGTGGAAATCAGACACTGAAGAGACCAGCAAACAGAAGAAACTAAAACAGAGGGAACCGCCTTGGAAGTGACAGGTGCAAAAGATTAAAACCCTGCCGTTGGTACAAACTACATAGGAAGGGACCTATAGATCTTGGGAAATACAAGCTGGACCAAGGAACTATCCAAAAATGAACTGACCCCACAATACCCACAACAATACCAGAGAAAGTCCTAGATATAATTTTACTATTTTTACGATCATTCTTTTTTTTTTTTTTTTAATTTTAAGAACTCTATTACTCCTTTAATTTTCACTTTTATAACCTACTATTACATTGTAAAAAAAAAAAAAGACCCTATTTTTTAAAGCAAACTTCATATATATATTTTATATAATTTTTGTGACTTTTTTTTCTTCTTTTCTTTAATATTGTATTTTTGAAATTCCGGACTCTACATTTTTAATCTTTGCTTTTTGGTATTTGTTATCAATTTTGAACCTTTAAGAACCCAATCTTCAGTACCCATTTTTACTCGGGAGTGAGATTACTAGCTTGACTGCTCTCTCCCTCTTTGGACTCTCCTTTTCCTCCACCAGGTCGCCTCTGTCTCCTCCCTACCCACTCTCTTCTCTACCCAACTCTATGAATCTCTGAGTGTTCCAGACGGTGAACACTTAGTTCAGTTCAGTTCAGTTCAGTCGCTCAGTAGTGTCTGACTCTTTGCAACCCCATGAATAGCAGCACGCCAGGCCTCCCTGTCCATCACCAACTCCCGGAGTTCACTCAGACTCACGTCCATCGAGTCCGTGATGCCATCCAGCAATCTCATCCTGGGTCGTCCCCTTCTCCTCCTGCCCCCAATCCCTCCCAGCATCAGAGTCTTTTCCAATGAGTCAACCCTTTGCATGTGGTGGCCAAAGTACTGGAGCCTCAGCTTTAGCATCATTCCTTCCAAAGAAATCCCAGGGCTGAGCTCCTTCAGAATGGATTGGTTGGATCTCCTTGCAGTCCAAGGGACTCTCAAGAGTCTTCTCCAACACCACAGTTGAAAAGCATCAATTCTTCAGCGCTCAGCCTTCTTCACAGTCCAACTCTCACATCCATACATGACCACAGGAAAAACCAGAGCCTTGACTGGATGGACCTTAGTTGGCAGAGTAATGTCTCTGCTTTTGAATATACTATCTAGGTTTGGTCATAACTTTTCTTCCAAGGAGTAAGCGTCTTTTAATTTCATGGCTGCAATCACCATCTGCAGTGATTTTGGAGCCC
Organism: Oryx dammah; assembly: GCF_014754425.2. NCBI lineage: Eukaryota > Metazoa > Chordata > Mammalia > Artiodactyla > Bovidae > Oryx > Oryx dammah. Next base: position 3,736 of record NW_024072983.1, read on the forward strand.
CGAAAATAAAGTCTGACACTGTTTCCACTGTTTCCCCATCCATTTCCCATGAAGTGATGGGACCAGATGCCATGATCTTCATTTTCTGAATGTTGAGCTTTAAGCCAACTTTTTCACTCTCCTATTTCACTTTCATCAAGAGGCTTTTAAGCTCCTCTTCACTTTCTGCCATAAGGGTGATGTCATCTGCATATCTGAGGTAATTGGTATTTCTCCCGGCAATCTTGATTGCAGCTTGTGTTTCTTCCAGTCCAGCGTTTCTCATGATGTACTCTGCATAGAAGTTAAATAAGCAGGGTGACAATATGCAGCCATGACGTACACCTTTTCCTATTTGGAACCAGTGTGTTGTTCCATGTCCAGTTCTAACTGTTGCTTCCTGACCTGCATACAGATTTCTCAAGAGGCAGGTCAGGTGGTCTGGTATTCCCATCTCTTTCAGAATTTTCCACAGTTTATTGTGATCCACACAGTCAAAGGCTTTGGCATAGTCAATAAAGCAGAAATAGATGTTTTTCTGGAACTCTCTTGCTTTTTCCATGATCCAGCAGATGTTGGCAATTTGATCTCTGGTTCCTCTGCCTTTTCTAAAACCAGCTTGAACATCAGGGAGTTCATGGTTCACGTATTGCTGAAGCCTGGCTTGGGGAATTTTGAACATTACTTTACTAGCATGTGAGATGAGTACAATTGTGCGGTAGTTTGAGCATTCTTTTGCATTGACTTTCCTTGGAATTGGAATGAAAAGTGACCTTTTCCAGTCCTGTGGCCACTGCTGAGTTTTCCAAACTTGCTGGCATATTGAGTGCAGCACTTTCACAGCATCATCTCTCAGGATTTAAAACAGCTCAACTGGAATTCCATCACCTCCACTAGCT
>NW_024072984.1:0-4612 GCF_014754425.2 Oryx dammah
TGGCCTCGGATTCCATCTGCGCCACAGACCCTAGGCTGCCTGCGCGCTGGTTACCATCTTGCGGGCGTGAGCCAGAGATTCCTCGGTCAGATCGACGCCGCCGAGCATGCGTGCGATCTCCTCGACGCGGCCGCTTTCATCCAGCTTGCTCACCGCCGTGGACGTGGCATCTTCGCCGCGTCGCTTGTGCACGAACAGGTGCTGGTGGCCCTGGGCGGCTACCTGCGGCAGGTGGGTAACGCACAGCACCTGGCCACGTTCGCCGAGGCGGCGCAGCAGCTGGCCGACCACTTCGGCGGTCGGCCCGCCGATGCCGACATCCACTTCGTCGAATACCAGGGTCGGTACGCGCGAGGTCTGCGCGGTGATCACCTGAATCGCCAGGCTGATACGCGACAGTTCGCCACCGGAGGCCACCTTGGCCAGGCCGCGTAGCGGCTGACCCGGGTTGGCGCTGACCAGGAACTCCACGCTTTCCAGACCATTGGCATGCGGCTCTTCGCTGTTCACTGCCTGCAGCTGGATGCTGAAGCGACCGCCCGGCATGCCCAGTGCCTGCATCTCCCGCTCCACCGCAGCCGCCAGGCGTTCGGCAGCATTGCCGCGCAGCTTGCTGAGTTGGGCGGCCTTTTCCTGGTAGTGGCGCGCGTAGGCCGCCAGCTCTTCGGCCAGGCGTTCGCCTGCTTCATCGTCGGCGTTGAGGTTTTCCAGCTCCTCGAACAGTTGTTGCTGCAGGGCGGCCAGTTCGCCGGGCTGGATGCGGTGCTTGCGCGCCAGGGTATAGATGGTGTCCAGGCGTTCTTCGAGAAACTGCTGGCGCTGTGGGTCGGCGTCGAAGTGATCGACGAAGCGGTTCAGCTCGCCGACGGCTTCTTCCACCTGAATCTGTGCGCTGGCCAGCAGGTTGCTCGCCTCTCCCAGCGCGCCGCCCTGGCCGCCGAACGCACCGAGACGGTTGAGGCTGGCGGTGAGTGCCGACAGCACGTTGCCGGCATCGCTTTCGCTGCATAGATCCAGCACCTGGCGGCAGGCGCCGAGCAGCGCCTCGGCGTTGCTCAGGGCTTTGTGCTCCTGCTCCAGCTGTTCCAGTTCGTTGTCGCCCAGCGCCAGATTTTCCAGCTCTTCCAGCTGATAGCTGAGCAACTGGTGGCGCGCGCGCTGTTCATCACCCTGGCTGGAGATGCGCTCCAGCTCGTTGCGCGTCTGCTTCCAGCGCTGCGCGGCCAGCTGCACCTGGCGCGCCAGTTCCTGGCTGCCGGCGTACTCGTCGAGCAGACGGCGGTGGGTGTCGGTCTTGAGCAGCGACTGGTGCTCGTGCTGGCTGTGGATATCGATGATCAGCTCGCCAATGGCCTTGAGGTCGGCCTGCGGGCAGGGGCTGCCATTGATATAGCCGCGCGAGCGGCCTTCGGCGGTGATCACCCGGCGCAGGATGCACGGGCCATCGCTGTCCAGGTCGCGCTCGGCGAGCCAGGCGCGGGCCTCGGGAATGTCCGTCAGGTCGAAGCTGGCGAGAATGTCCGCCTTGTCCGCCCCGGGGCGTACCACGCCGCTGTCGGCGCGATCGCCCAGGCACAGGCCGAGGGCGTCGAGCATGATCGACTTGCCGGCACCGGTCTCGCCGCTGATGGCGCTCATGCCGGCGTCCAGCTCGAGGTCCAGGTGGTCGACGATGGCGTAGTTGTGAATGGACAGGTGCACCAGCATGGCGAACGCTCCCGAGTTGATGTCTGGTTATTTATACAGTGTTTTTTCTTTTCCTGGCAATCCTCCCTATCGCCCCTTGAAAGCTGGGGAATTGGCTCCATATAGGCGGCAGGTGCGCGGGCCGGACCCGCGCCGATTCATTCGAGAGGAGATAGGCATGGCTGACGAACAGAACCTGGATACGCAGAACCCCGAGACTCCGGCGGCCGAGAACGCCGCGCCGAGCGACGACCTGGCGGCTCGCGTACAGGCCCTGGAAGAGCAGCTGGCTGCGGCGCAGGATCAGTCGCTGCGCGTAGCGGCCGAGCTGCAGAACGTGCGCCGTCGCGCCGAGCAGGACGTGGAGAAGGCGCACAAGTTCGCCCTGGAGAAATTCGCCAACGACCTGCTGCCGGTGGTCGACAGCCTGGAGCGTGGGCTGGAGCTGTCCAGCCCGGACGACGAAGCCATCAAGGGCGTGCGCGAGGGCATGCAACTGACCCTCAAGCTGTTCCTCGACACCCTGGCGCGCCATCAGCTGGAAGCGATCGAGCCGCATGGTGAGCCGTTCAATCCGGAGCATCACCAGGCCATGGCGATGGAGGAGAGCACCCATGTCGAGCCGAACTCGGTGCTCAAGGTGTTCCAGAAGGGCTATCTGCTCAACGGTCGTCTGCTGCGCCCGGCCATGGTCGTGGTCAGCAAGGCGCCGACCACCCCGCCGCCGTCCATCGACGAGCAGGCTTGAAATTTTCGGGGGCGACCCCATTTCTGAGTCAAGCGTTTTAGTGCTACCGGCGCCTGTGAAACGAGGCGACGGAAAAATCAAAGTTTCGGGAGAATTTTCATGGGCAAAATCATCGGTATCGACCTGGGGACCACCAACTCCTGCGTCTCCATTCTGGAAAACGGTAACGTCAAGGTGCTGGAGAACGCCGAAGGCGCTCGCACCACGCCGTCCATCATCGCTTATGCAGGCGACGGCGAAATTCTGGTTGGCCAGTCGGCCAAGCGCCAGGCCGTGACCAATCCACACAACACCCTGTACGCGGTCAAGCGCCTGATCGGTCGTCGTTTCGACGAGGACGTGGTGCAAAAGGACATCGGCCTGGTGCCGTACAAGATCACCAAGGCCGACAATGGTGACGCCTGGGTCGAAGTGAACGGCCAGAAGATGGCGCCGCCGCAGATCAGCGCCGAAGTGCTGAAGAAGATGAAGAAGACCGCCGAGGACTACCTGGGCGAGCCGGTGACCGAGGCGGTGATCACCGTTCCGGCCTACTTCAACGACAGCCAGCGCCAGGCTACCAAGGATGCCGGTCGCATCGCCGGTCTGGACGTCAAGCGCATCATCAACGAGCCGACCGCGGCTGCGCTGGCCTATGGCATGGACAAGGCCAAGGGCGACCACACCGTGATCGTCTATGACCTGGGTGGCGGTACCTTCGACGTGTCGGTGATCGAGATCGCCGAAGTCGACGGCGAGCACCAGTTCGAAGTGCTGGCCACCAACGGTGACACCTTCCTCGGTGGTGAGGACTTCGACATTCGTCTGATCGATTACCTCGTCGACGAGTTCAAGAAAGAAACCGGCATGAACCTCAAGGGCGACCCGCTGGCCATGCAGCGTCTGAAGGAAGCTGCCGAGAAGGCCAAGATCGAGCTGTCCTCGAGCCAGCAGACCGACGTCAACCTGCCGTACATCACCGCAGACGCCACCGGTCCGAAGCACCTGAACGTGAAGATTTCCCGTTCCAAGCTCGAGTCGCTGGTCGAAGACCTGGTGCAGCGCACCATCGAGCCGTGCCGCATCGCGCTGAAGGACGCCGGTATCGACGTCAGCAAGATCGACGACGTGATCCTGGTCGGCGGCCAGACCCGTATGCCGCTGGTGCAGAAGACCGTTGCCGAGTTCTTTGGCAAGGAGCCGCGCAAGGACGTCAACCCGGACGAAGCCGTGGCCATGGGTGCTGCCATTCAGGGCGCGGTACTGGCTGGTGACGTCAAGGACGTGCTGCTGCTGGACGTCTCCCCGCTGACCCTGGGTATCGAAACCATGGGTGGCGTGATGACTGCGCTGATCGAGAAGAACACCACCATCCCGACCAAGAAGTCGCAGGTGTTCTCCACTGCCGACGACAACCAGAGCGCCGTGACCATTCACGTGCTGCAGGGTGAGCGTAAGCAGGCTGCGCAGAACAAGTCCCTTGGCAAGTTCGACCTGGCCGAGATTCCGCCGGCTCCGCGTGGCGTGCCGCAGATCGAGGTGACCTTCGATATCGACGCCAATGGCATCCTGCACGTGTCCGCCAAGGACAAGGCCACCGGCAAGCAGCAGTCCATCGTGATCAAGGCCAACTCCGGTCTGTCCGAGGAAGAGATCGAGCAAATGGTGCGTGACGCCGAGGCCAACGCCGAGGAAGACCGCAAGTTCGAAGAGCTGGCCACCGCGCGCAATCAGGGCGATCAGCTGGTGCATGCCACCCGCAAGATGCTCACCGAGGCGGGCGACAAGGCCACTGCCGACGAGAAGGCGGCCATCGAGAAAGCCATTGGCGAGCTGGAAGTGGCGATCAAGGGAGACGACAAGGCGGCCATCGAAGCCAAGATGAACGCGCTGTCCGAAGCCACCACGCCGCTGGCGCAGAAGATGTACGCCGAGCAGCCGCAAGGTGGGGCCGCGCAGGCTGACGCCGGCGATGCCAAGGATGCCGGTGACGACGTGGTCGACGCTGAGTTCGAAGAGGTCAAGGAGAACAAGTAAGGGGCTCGGCCCGGCAAGCGGGCCGCTTCTTCTTTACGCTCCACCGTCGCTCGCGACGGGCAGGATTCGCCGCGCGGGAGCCTTCTCCCGCGTCGGCGTATCTGGAGCTCACGAATCTGAGAGTGCAGCACAACTATGGCAAAACGTGACTATGACGAGGTC
>NW_024072985.1:0-4611 GCF_014754425.2 Oryx dammah
TGTATATTGTCACCCTGGTTATTTAACTTATATGCAGAGTACATCATGAGAAACGCTGGGCTGGAGGAAGCACAAGATGGAATTAAGATGCTGGGAGAAATATCAATAACCTTAGATATGCAGATGACACCATCCTTATGGCAGAAAGTGAAGAGGAACTAAAAAGCCTCTTGATGAAAGTGAAAGAGGAGAGTGAAAAAGTTGGCTTAAAACTTAACATTCAGAAAACAAAGATCATGGCATCTGGTCCCATCACTTCATGGGAAATAGATGGGGAAACAGTGGAAACAGTGGCAGACTTTAGTTTTGAGGGGCTCCAAAAACAGTCACTGCAGATGGTGACTGCAGCCATGAAATTAAAAGACACTTACTCCTTGGAAGAAAAGTTATGACCAACCTAGATAGCATATTGAAAAGCAGAGACATTACTTTGCCAACAAAGGTCCGTCTAGTCAAGGCTGTGGTTTTTCCCATGGTCATGTATGGATGAGAGAGTTGGACTGTGAAGAAAGCTGAGCACCGAAGAACTGATGCTTTTGAACTGTGGTTTTGGAGAAGACTCTTGAGAGTCCCCTGGACTGCGAGGAGATCCAACCAGTCCATTCTGAAGGAGATCAGTCCCGGGTATTCTTTGGAAGAAATGATGCTAAAGCTGAAACACCAGTACTTTGGCCACCTCATGTGAAGAGTTGACTCATTGAAAAAGACTGATGCTGGGAGGGATTGAGGGCAGGAGCAAAAGGGGACGACAGAGGATGAGATGGCTGGATGGCATCACCGACTCGAAGGACATGAGTTTGAGTGAACTCTGGGAGACGGTGATGGACAAGGAGGCCTGGCGTGTTGCATTTCATGGGGTCACAAAGAGTCGGACACGACTGAGTGACTCAACTGAACTGAACTGAAGTATGAATGATGATAGGAAGGAAGGCACTTAAAAAATCTGCACTGTTTTAAAATGAAGATGCTTGTTAACCATGTTGTTTTTTAGTTGCTAAGTCATGTCCAGCTCTTTTGTGACCCCATGGACTGTGGCCTGCCAGGTTCCTCTGTCCATGGGATTCTCCAAGCAAGAATACTGGAGTGGGTTGCCATTTCCTTCTCCAGGGGATCTTCCCAACCCAGGAATCAAACCCACATCTCCTGCATTGGCTGAGCCACGAGGGAAGCCGTAGGGAATCCATAAAGCATGTTATGTAGAATAAAAGTGGAATGTGACTAACACAACTGGGAAAATTCAGATAAAAATGGAGAGGAAGCTGTTTGAGTAAAAAGCTACCCTACAGGCAGGCTGAGTCTGCCGAGAAATTTATCAGAGGATCAGCTCCTGTAAGCTGTTTCTGAGTCTCGCAGATCTTCCCCTTCCTCTTCTGAAACAAAGAAGCACTGTCTCCAATCTCAAGTGTCTCTCCTCCCCATTGATGAGTTTATGTGACAGCAGCAATACCCCTGTAATTAAGCTTTGGTTACCTTTTATAAACTAGCTTAACTCTGTCAGGCCTCACATTGTTACAGAATTTTTAAAATTTTGAAAGAAGTAGTATAAAGGGAAAGTTAATCAATGTATCTGGTAATCAAGTAAAGACTTGAGTGATAATGATCAAAGTAGAATTACAATGGGTTGGCTAGTATGAAGGGTCCTTCAAGACTGTAGGTTCTGAGAGAAGGTATTCTGATTTTCATTTCTACCACAGGACTGGAGAGAAGGAAACCAGGGGGATGGATTTACTTGCCCTGCATTGACCCAGGACCCTTCTTTTCTTGCTTTCTCCTTAGTGTTGAGATAATAAGATTGGGCAACAGTTTCTATATCAACTGGGATCAGAAGATGTTTTATGAACCGAAGAACATGCCAGCACAGGCTCGTACCACCACCCTTAATGAGGAGCTCGGCCAGGTCAAATATGTGTTCTCTGACAAAACAGGGACCCTGACTCAGAACATTATGATTTTCAACAAGTGTTCAATTAACGGGATGTTATATGGTATGCATGTCTTTCTGCTTTCCCTTAATCTTGGGGAAATTTTACTTTGCAGGTTGTTCTCAGGAATAATCTATCTCTAAATTTATATGTCTCTAAATTCACATTTTCTTACTCTTACAACTTGCTGTCCACTAAGCAAAGATCACCTAGTCCATTCAGTTCTAACCAAAAAATACTTATCTAGCACATTATAGATGCCATCCATTGTGTGGGACATTGGAAATATAAAGGTGTGTAAGACTTAATCTCTGTCTTCAGAGAATTGCCAATGTCTTGGGAATGTTAGTTACTCTCACATTAAATCAGATGGTGCAACCAGGATGTTACTGAAGCTGCTATTCTCCTGATTCTGCTTCAGTCCAATAAACAGTCTAGAAAGAAGCCATCAAAGGGTGTTCAGAATTTGATCAGTGTCTCCCATACCCAGCTGTTCATTTATTTCCTGTGTTAGAGGAGCTTGTTTTTGTGATAGTGTTAAGTCTTCATATGTATGAACATTATGGCAGTAACTAGCAAAGGAAAGCAATCACATCAAAAAAGCTAGAGCACATGGAATATTCTTCTGGAATGATGAAAAAGCTTTGAAGCTAGAAAGATGTGGTGGTTGCAAAACATTGTGAACGCACTAAATGCCCCTGAATTGTACACTTTAAAATGTACAATTTCTTTTAAGAATTAAATTTAAAAATTAAAGTTAAAATATTTTTAAAAGCTAGAGCATTCTAATATTTTCTATTACTCCTGCCAAACAAGTTTTCACATGTATAAACTCTGAAAGCTTATTTCTGGGTGGTTGATTTGGGTGAGGATCTTAATTTTCTAACTCATTGTGAGACCTGATCATATGCTAGGTAGGGTTGCAAAGGGTCCTGGGTGTTTCTGCACTTGGCATCAAACTGTCTTCCACCCCCAATCTGTCTATGCTATCTACTGGCCAAGAACCTAGTTCCAAGTGAATTCAAGTTCCACAAGAATCCACCTTCCAATTCTGGAGACTTGAGTTTGATCCCTGATAAGGGAAATAAGATTCCACATATGGTGAAGCAACTAAGCCCTTACATCACAACTACTGAGCCTGCATCCTCTGGAACCCACAAGCCATAACTTGAGAAGCTGGCACGCTGCAACTAAAATCCAACGCAGCCAAATAAATAAATATTTTTAAAGTCCTACTTTAAATTACTATGAAAAAAAAAGTAAAAGTATTGATCTCTCAGTAGTATCCAACTCTTTGTGATCCCATGGACTGTAGCCCAACAGGCTCTTCTGTACATGAAATTCTCTAGACAAGGATACTGAAGTGGATAGCCATTCCTTCTCCAAGGGGATCTTCCCAACCCAGGGATCGAACCCAGATCTACTGCACTGCAGGCAGATCCATATGACCCAGTAATTCCATTCCTAAGTATATACCAAGAAGAGGAAAAAGAAAACAAGGATTCAAACAGAGAGGTTTATGCGTGTTCATTGTAGCAGTATCCACAATAGCCAAAGGTGGAAACAACCCATGTTTCCATCAGCAATTGAATAGGTAAACAAACTGTGATATATCCATTTAATGGAGTATTGTTAATCAGTCACCAAATCATGTATGCCTCTTCATGATCCCGTGGACTGCAGCAAGCCAGATTTCCCTGTCCCTCACCATCTCCTAGGGTTTGCCCAAGTTCATGTCCATTGAATCAGTGATCATTGAATCAGCCATCCAACCATCTCATCCTTTTGCCCTCTTCTCCTTCTGCCTTCAATCTTTCCCAGCATCAGGGTCTTTTCTAATGAGTCAGCGGTTTGAATCAGGTAGCCAAAGTATTAGAGCTTCAGCTTCAGCATCAGTCCTTCTAAAGAGTATTCGGGATTGATTTCCTTTTAGATTGACTGTTTTGATCTCCTTACTTTCCAGGGGACTCTCAAGAGTCTTCACCAGCACCACAGTTTGAAAGCATCAATTCTTCAGTGCTCTGCCTTCTTTACTGCCCAGCTCTCACATTTGTACATTCCAATGAACACCCAGAAATGATCTCCTTTAGGATGGACTGGTTAGATCTCCTTGCAGTCCAAGGGACTCTCAAGAGTCTTCTCCAACACCACAGTTCAAAGGCATCAATTCTTCAGCCCTCAGCTTTCTTTATAGTCCAACTCTCACATCCATACATGACCACTGGAAAAACCATAGCTTTGACTAGACAGACCTTTGTTGACAAAGTAATGTCTCTGCTTTTTAGTATGCTCCCTAGGTTGGTCATAACCTTCCTTCCAAGGAGTAAGTGTCTTTTAATTTCATGGCTGCAGTCACCATCTGCAGTGATTTTGGAGCCCAGAAAAATAAAGTCTGACACTGTTTCCATTGTTTCCCCATCTATTTGCCATGAAGTGATGGGACCAGATGCCATGATCTTAGTTTTCTGAATGTTGAGCTTTAAGCCAACTTTTTCACTCTCCACTTTCACTTTCATCAAGAGGCTCTTTAGTTCCTCTTCACTTTCTGCCATAAGGGTGGTGTCATCTGCATATCTGAGGTTATTGATATTTCTCCCAGCATCTTAATTCCATCTTGTGCTTCCTCCAGCCCAGCATTTCTAATGATGTACTCTGCATATAAGTTAAATAACCAGGGTGACAATATACA
>NW_024072986.1:0-4611 GCF_014754425.2 Oryx dammah
TTTCTTTGCATTGATCGCTGAGGAAGGTTTTCTTATCTCTTCTTGCTATTCTTTGGAACTCTGCATTCAGATGCTTATATCTTTCCTTTTCTCCTTTGCTTTTCACTTCTCTTCTTTTCACAGCTATTTGTAAGGCCTTCCCAGACAGCCATTTTGCTTTTTTGCATTTCTTTTCCATGGGGATGGTCTTGATCCCTGTCTCCTGTACAATGTCACGAACCTCATTCCATAGTTCATCAGGCACTCTATCTATCAGATCTAGGCCCTTAAATCTATTTCTCACTTCCACTGTATAATCATAAGGGATTTGATTTAGGTCATACCTGAATGGTCTAGTGGTTTTCCCTACTTTCTTCCATTTGAGTCTGAATTTGGTAATAAGGAGTTCATGATCTGAGCCACAGTCAGCTCCCGGTCTTGTTTTTGTTGACTGTATAGAGCTTCTCCATCTTTGGCTGCAAAGAATATAATCAGTCTGATTTTGGTGTTGACCATCTGGTGATGTCCATGTGTAGAGTCTTCTCTTGTATAGTTGGAAGAGGGTATTTGCTATGACCAGTGCCTTTTCTTGGCAAAACTCTATTAGTCTTTGCCCTGCTTCATTCTGCATTCCAAGGCCAAATTTCCCTGTTACTCCAGGTGTTTCTTGACTTTCTACTTTTGCATTCCAGTCTCCTATAATGAAAAGGACATCTTTTTTGGGTGTTAGTTCTAAAAGGTCTTGTAGGTCTTCATAAAACCGTTCAACTTCAGCTTCTTTAGCATTACTGGTTGGGGCTAGACTTGGATAACTGTGATATTGAATGGTTAGCCTTGGAGTCGAACAGAGATCATTCTGTCGTTTTTGAGATTGCAGCCGAGTACTGCATTTTGAACTCTTTTGTTAACCATGACGGCTACTCCATTTCCTCTGAGGGATTCCTGCCCGCACTAGTAGATATAATGGTCATCTGAGTTAAATTCACCCATTCTAGTCCATTTTAGTTTGCTGATTCCTAGAATGTCGACATTCACCCTTGCCATTTCTTGTTTGACCACTTCCAATTTGCCTTGATTCATGGACCTGACATTCCAGGTTCCTATGCAATATTGCTCTTTACAGCATCTGATCTTGATTCTATCACCAGTCACATGCACAACTGGGTATTGTTTTTGCTTTGGCTCCATCCCTTCATTCTTTCTGGAGTTATTTCTCCACTCATCTCCAGTAGCATATTGGGCACCTACTGACCTGGGGAGTTCCTCTTTTGGTATCCTATCATTTTGCCTTCATACTGTTCATGGGGTTCTCAAGGCAAGAATACTGAAGTGGTTTGCCATTCCCTTCAGTGGACCACATTCTGTCAGACCTCTCCACCATGACCCACCCCTCTTGGTTTCATTGAGTTAGACAAGGCTGTGGTCCTAGTGTGATTAGATTGACTAGTTTTCTGTGAGTATGGTTTCAGTGTGTCTGCCCTCTTATGCCCTCTTGCAACACCTACCATCTTACTTGGGTTTCTCTTACCTTGCCATGGGGTATCTCTTCACGGCTGCTCCAGCAAAGCATAGCCACTGCTCCTTACCTTGTATGAGGGGTATCTCCTTACCGCCACCATTCCTGACCTTCAACATGGGATAGCTCCTCTAGGCCCTCCTGTGCTGCGCAGCCACCACTCCTCGGGTTGCTCCTCCGGGCTGCCGGCCCTGCCCTCGGGCGTGGGTGGCTCCTCCCAGCTGCCGCCCCTGGCCTCCTGCTCCGGGTGGCTCCTCAAGGTCACCGTCCCTGGCCGCGGGCGCCAAGTGGCTTCTCCTGGCCGCCCCTTACCTAGGACGCGGGGTGTCTCCTCCCGGCCGTCACTGACCTTGGACGCGGGGTAGCTCCTCCTGGCTGCCACCCTGACCTCGGACACCGGGTGTCTCCTCCGGGCTGCCACTGACCTCGGACGCGGGGTAGCTCCTCTCGGCTGCCGCCCCTGACCTTGGATGCAGGGTAGCTCCTCTCCGCCGTTCCTGCACCGTCGCAGCATGGCACTCTAGGCTGCTGCCGCTGACCTCGGACGTGGGGTAGCTCCTCTCGGCCGCGCTCAGTGAGCCGGCGCACAGCCGCCTGCGCTCAGTGAGCCGGTGCGCAGCTGCCTGCGCTCAGTGAGCCAAACGCCTCATCATCTGATCTGCTCAGACCTGGGAAGGGGACAAAACACACGCCCAATCGAGTCTGCGCCTCTGAGGACTACCCAAGTGCCTGAACCTGAGTGGCTTAGGCCTGGGAGGTGCATGCAGCCCAGGGCCGGCCTCGGACTGTTCCCGGTGGACTAACCTAGAGCCTGAGCAGTGTGGGCAGGGAGGGCACACGTGCCGTGAATGGGGGCAGGGCCAGTGTGGCTGAGACACTGCGAGCACACGCCAGTGTATTTGTTTGCAGCGTCCCTCCCTCCCCACAGCGCGACTGAACAAGTGAGCCTAAAGAAAGTGTCCACCACCGCCCCCTTTGTGTCAGGGTGGAAATCAGACACTGAAGAGACCAGCAAACAGAAGAAACTAAAACAGAGGGAACCGCCTTGGAAGTGACAGGTGCAAAAGATTAAAACCCTGCCGTTGGTACAAACTACATAGGAAGGGACCTATAGATCTTGGGAAATACAAGCTGGACCAAGGAACTATCCAAAAATGAACTGACCCCACAATACCCACAACAATACCAGAGAAAGTCCTAGATATAATTTTACTATTTTTACGATCATTCTTTTTTTTTTTTTTTTAATTTTAAGAACTCTATTACTCCTTTAATTTTCACTTTTATAACCTACTATTACATTGTAAAAAAAAAAAGACCCTATTTTTTAAAGCAAACTTCATATATATATTTTATATAATTTTTGTGACTTTTTTTTCTTCTTTTCTTTAATATTGTATTTTTGAAATTCCGGACTCTACATTTTTAATCTTTGCTTTTTGGTATTTGTTATCAATTTTGAACCTTTAAGAACCCAATCTTCAGTACCCATTTTTACTCGGGAGTGAGATTACTAGCTTGACTGCTCTCTCCCTCTTTGGACTCTCCTTTTCCTCCACCAGGTCGCCTCTGTCTCCTCCCTACCCACTCTCTTCTCTACCCAACTCTATGAATCTCTGAGTGTTCCAGACAGTGAACACTTAGTTCAGTTCAGTTCAGTTCAGTCGCTCAGTAGTGTCTGACTCTTTGCAACCCCATGAATCGCAGCACGCCAGGCCTCCCTGTCCATCACCAACTCCCGGAGTTCACTCAGACTCACGTCCATCGAGTCCGTGATGCCATCCAGCAATCTCATCCTGGGTCGTCCCCTTCTCCTCCTGCCCCCAATCCCTCCCAGCATCAGAGTCTTTTCCAATGAGTCAACCCTTTGCATGTGGTGGCCAAAGTACTGGAGCCTCAGCTTTAGCATCATTCCTTCCAAAGAAATCCCAGGGCTGAGCTCCTTCAGAATGGATTGGTTGGATCTCCTTGCAGTCCAAGGGACTCTCAAGAGTCTTCTCCAACACCACAGTTGAAAAGCATCAATTCTTCAGCGCTCAGCCTTCTTCACAGTCCAACTCTCACATCCATACATGACCACAGGAAAAACCAGAGCCTTGACTGGATGGACCTTAGTTGGCAGAGTAATGTCTCTGCTTTTGAATATACTATCTAGGTTTGGTCATAACTTTTCTTCCAAGGAGTAAGCGTCTTTTAATTTCATGGCTGCAATCACCATCTGCAGTGATTTTGGAGCCCCGAAAATAAAGTCTGACACTGTTTCCACTGTTTCCCCATCCATTTCCCATGAAGTGATGGGACCAGATGCCATGATCTTCATTTTCTGAATGTTGAGCTTTAAGCCAACTTTTTCACTCTCCTATTTCACTTTCATCAAGAGGCTTTTAAGCTCCTCTTCACTTTCTGCCATAAGGGTGATGTCATCTGCATATCTTAGGTAATTGGTATTTCTCCCGGCAATCTTGATTCCAGCTTGTGTTTCTTCCAGTCCAGCGTTTCTCATGATGTACTCTGCATAGAAGTTAAATAAGCAGGGTGACAATATGCAGCCATGACGTACACCTTTTCCTATTTGGAACCAGTGTGTTGTTCCATGTCCAGTTCTAACTGTTGCTTCCTGACCTGCATACAGATTTCTCAAGAGGCAGGTCAGGTGGTCTGGTATTCCCATCTCTTTCAGAATTTTCCACAGTTTATTGTGATCCACACAGTCAAAGGCTTTGGCATAGTCAATAAAGCAGAAATAGATGTTTTTCTGGAACTCTCTTGCTTTTTCCATGATCCAGCAGATGTTGGCAATTTGATCTCTGGTTCCTCTGCCTTTTCTAAAACCAGCTTGAACATCAGGGAGTTCATGGTTCACGTATTGCTGAAGCCTGGCTTGGGGAATTTTGAACATTACTTTACTAGCATGTGAGATGAGTACAATTGTGTGGTAGTTTGAGCATTCTTTTGCATTGACTTTCCTTGGAATTGGAGTGAAAAGTGACCTTTTCCAGTCCTGTGGCCACTGCTGAGTTTTCCAAACTTGCTGGCATATTGAGTGCAGCACTTTCACAGCATCATCTCTCAGGATTTAAAACAGCTCAACTGGAATTCCATCACCTCCACTAGCT
>NW_024072987.1:0-263 GCF_014754425.2 Oryx dammah
GTGGGCGGGACCCTTGGTGTTCCTGTCGAGTGGAGGCGGGCATGTCGGGGAACTTCTTGAGTTGCAGCTAGGGTGTGATGGACCCTTTCGAAGTTCAAGAGGGAAGGGGTGATTTGCCTCGAGACGCCTCAGCGGAAAAGGGCCTCATCTCGCCGGGAGGGAAAAACCTCCTGGATATTCTCGAGTTGCGGCGGGACCTTCTCGAGTTACGAAGGAGACCTCTGGGACCCTCCGTTGTGGCCTCAGGAAAGGCCAGTCTCCAT
>NW_024072987.1:363-4057 GCF_014754425.2 Oryx dammah
GTGGCCTCAGGAAAGGCCAGTCTCCATGAGAGTTGCAAGGGGCCTGTCAGGATTCCTCTGAAGTCGGTTCCAGGGCCTAAGACCTCGTGTGGAGTCTATGACGGAAACTGAGGATTCCTCTCCAGTGCTGACATGGATCTTGGGGTACTTCTGGAGGCTCCACAGGGGAATCAGTCCTCGTCTCGACTGGGGACATGCACGTCCGCTTTCCTCACGAGATGGAGCAGCCGTGGCAGGCTTCCCGGCGTGTTGATACAGGGATATGTGGCATTCTTTGGGGGCTTTCCCACGAGGCTTTCCGACAGGGCTGTCACAAGTGCCACTGTGGTGTGGGTGGATCCTCGGCGTGCATGTCGAGGAAGTGCAGGGAAATCAGGTTCTCCTGGAGTGGACTGAGACTTTTTGTGCACATTTGGAATGGTGGCACGACCCCTGGAGTTCCTCTCGACTTTCCCGGGGAGATCGACTCTTCCGAGATGGGACAGGAAAGCCGGGAATCCTTTCCCGACGAAGCAGCTAAAGGAACCCTCATCTCGAACTATGAGGAGGAAACGGGACTCCTCTTGATGGGTTTGCGACCCTCGGTGTTCCTCTCGAGTGGAGGCGGGTATGTCGGGGACCCTCTTGAGTTGCAGCAAGGGTGTGAAGGACCCTTTCGAAGTTCAATAGGGAAGGGGTGATTTGACTCGAGACGCCTCAGCGGAAAAGGGCCTCATCTTGCCTGGAGGGGAGAACCTCCTGGATATTCTCGAGTTGCGGCGGGACCTTCTCGAGTTAGGACGGGGACCTCTGGGACCCTCCCTTGTGGCCTCAGGAAAGGCCAGTCTCCATGCGAGCTGCGAGATGCCTGTCGGCATTCCTCTGCAGTCAGTGCCGGGGCCTAAAACCTCGTGTGGAGTCTGTGACGGAATCTGAGGATTCCTCTCCAGTGCTGACATGGATCTTGGGGTACTTCTGGAGGCTCCACAGAGGAGTCAGTCCACGTCTCGAGTGGGGACATGCACGTCCGCTTTCCTCACGTGCTGGAGCAGCCGTGGCAGGCTTCCCAGGCCTTGATACAGGGATCTGTGGCATTCTTTGGGGGCTTACCCACGAGTCTTTCCGACAGGGCTGTCACACGTGCCACTGTGGTGTGAGTCGATCCTCAGCGTGCATGTCGAGGAAATAGGGAAATCAGGTTTTTCTGGAGTGGACTGAGCCATTTTGTGCACATTGGGAATGGTGCCACGAACCCTGGAGTTCTTCTCGACTTTCATGTGTAGAGCGCCTACTCCGAGATGCGACAGGAAAGCCGGGAATCCTTTCCCGACGAAGCAGAGAAAGGTACCCTCATCTTGAGCTATGAGGAGGAAACGAGGCTCCTCTGGATGTGGGCGGGACCCACGATGTTCCTGTCGAATGGAGGCGGGTATGTCGGGGAACTTCTTGAGTTGCAGCGAGGGTGTGAAGTAACCTTTCGAAGTTCAAGAGGGAAGGGGTGATTTGCCTCGAGATGCCTCAGCGGAAAAGGGCCTAATCTCGCCTGGAGGGGAGAACCTCCTGGATATTCTCGAGTTGAAGAGGAAAGTTCTCGAGTTAGGACGTGGACCTCTGGGACCCTCCCTTGTGTCCTCAGGAAAGGCCAGTCTCCATGCGAGTTGCGAGGGGCCTGTCGGGATTACTCTGCAGTCGGTGCCTGGTCCTAAGACCTCGTTTGGAGTCTATGATGGAACGTGAGGATTCCTCTCCACTGCTGACATGGATCTTGGGGTACTTCTCGAGGCTACACAGGGGAGTCAGTCCTCGTCTTGAGTGGGGACATGCACGTACGCATTCCTCACGAGCTGGAGCAGCCGTGGCAGGCTTCCCAGCGCCTTGATACAGGGATATGTGGCATTCTTTGGGGACTTTCCCACGAGGCTTTCCGACAGGGCTGTCACAAGTGCCACTGTGGTGTGGGTGGATCCTCGGCGTGCATGTCGAGGAAGTGCAGGGAAATCACGTTCTTCTGGAGTGGACTGAGAAATTTTGTGCACATTGGGAATGCTGTCACGAACCCTGGAGTTCCTTTCGACTTTCCTGTGGAGATCGCCTCCTCCGAGATGGAACAGGAAAGCCGGGAATCCTTTCCCAAAGAAGCAGGGAAAGGAACCCTCATCTCAACCTATGAGGAGGAAACGGGGCTCCTCTTGATGTGTTTGTGACCCTCGGTGTTCCTCTCGAGTGGAGGCGAGTATGACGGGGACCCTCGTGAGTTGCAGTAAAGGTGTGAAGGATACTTTCGAATTTCAAGAGGGAAGGGGTGATTTGACTCAAGACGCCTCAGCGGAAAAGGGCCTCATCTTGCCTGGAGGGGAGAACCTCCTGGATATTCTCGAGTTGCGGCGGGACCTTCTCGAGTTACGACGGGGACCTCTGGGACCATCCCTTGTGGCCTCAGGAAAGGCCATTCTCCATGCGAGCTGCGAGGTGCCTGTCGGCATTCCTCTGCACTCGGTGCCGGGGCCTAAAACCTCGTGTGGAGTCTGTGACGGAACATGAGGATTCCTCTCCAGTGCTGACATGGATCTTGGGGTACTTCTGGAGGCTCCACAGGGGAGTCAGTCCTCATCTCGACTGTGGACATGCACGTCCGCTTTCCTCACGAGCTGGAGCAGCCGTGGCAGGCTTCCTGGCGCCTTAATAAAGGGATCTGTGGCATTCTTTCTAGGCTTTCCCACGAAGCTTTCGGATAGTGCTGTCACACGTGCCACTGTGGTGTGAGTGGATACTCGGCGTGCATGTCGAGGAAGTGCAGGGAAATCAGGTTCTTCTGGAGTGGACTGAAACATTTTGTGCACATTGGGAATGGTGGCACGAACCCTGGAGTTCCTCTCGAATTTCCTGTGGAGAGCGCCACCTCCGAGATGGGACAGGAAAGCAGGGAATCCTTTCCCGAAGATGTGGGAAAGGAACCCTCATCTCGAGCTATGAGGAGGAAACGGGGCTCCTCTTGATGTGTTTGCGACCGTCGGTGTTCCTGTCGTGTGGAGGTGGGTATGTCGGGGAACTTCTTGAGTTGCAGCAAGGGTGTGATGGACCCATTCGAAGTTCAAGAGGGAAGGGGTGATTTGCCTTGAGAGCCTCAGCGGAAAAGGGCCTCATCTCCCCTGCAGGGGAGAACCTCTTGGATATACTCGAGTTGCTGCGGGACCTTCTCGAGTTACGACGGAGACCTCTGGGACCCTCCCTTGTGGCCTCAGGAAAGGCCAGTCTCCATGCGATTTGCGAGGGGCCTGTCGGGATTCCTCTAAAGTCGGTGTCGGGGCCTAAGACCTTGTGTGGAGACTATGACGGAACCTGAGGATTCCTCTCCAGTGCTGACATGGATCTTGGGGTACTTCTGGAGGCTCCACAGGGGAGTCAGTCCTCATCTCGAGTGGGGACATGCACGTCCGCTTTCCTCACGAGATGGAGCAGCCGTGGCATGCTTCCCGGTGCCTTGATAAAGGGATCTGTGTCATTCTTTGGGGGCTTTCCCACTAGGCTTTCCGACAGGGCTGTCACACGTGCCATTGTGGTGTGGGTGGATCCTCGGCGTGCATGTCGAGGAAGTGCAGGGAAATCAGGTTCTTCTGGAGTGGACTGAGACATTTTGTGCACATTGGGAATGGTCGCACGACCCCTGGAGTTCCTCTCGACTTTCCTGTGGAGAGCGCCTCCTCCGAGATGCGAC
>NW_024072987.1:4157-4609 GCF_014754425.2 Oryx dammah
TGTGTTTGCGACCCTCGGTGTTCCTCTCGAGTGGAGGCGGGTATGTCGGGGAACCTCTTGAGTTGCAGCAAGGGTGTGAAGGACCCTTTCGAAGTTCAAGAGGGAAGGGGTGATTTGACTCGAGACGCCTCAGTGGAAAAGGGCCTCATCTTGCCTGGAGGGGAGAACCTCCTGGTTATTCTCTAGTTGCGGCGGGACCTTCTCGAGTTACGACGGGGACCTCTGGGACCCTCCCTTGTGGCCTCAGGAAAGGCCAGTCTCCATGCGAGCTGCGAGGTGCCTGTCGGCATTCCTCTGCAGTCGGTGCCGGTGCCTAAAACCTCGTGTAGAGTCTGTGACGGAACCTGAGGCTTCCTCTCCAGTGCTGACATGGATCTTGGGGTACATCTGGAGGCTCCACAGGGGAGTCAGTCCTTGTCTCGACTGGGGACATGCACGTCCGCTTTCCTCAC
>NW_024072988.1:0-4607 GCF_014754425.2 Oryx dammah
AGGGATTTGATTTAGGTCATACCTGAATGGTCTAGCGGTTTTCCCTATTTTCTTCAATTTAAGTCTGGATTTGGCAATAAGGAGTTCATGATCTGAGCCACAGTCAGCTCCTGGTCTTGTTTTTGTTGACTGTATAGAACATAAATCAATAAATATGGTACCTCAATTTAACAGAATGAAGGGTAAAAATTGTATAATCAATCAATAGATGCAGAAACATTTCTGACTAAATTCAACACACTTTCATAATAGAAAATCTCAACACACTAGGCATAAAGGAATTTACCTCAACATAATAAAGCCCATATATGCAAGCCCACATCTAAAATCATACTTAACAATGAAAAACTGAAGTTTTCCTTTAAGATCAAGGATGAGATAAAGATACGCCCTTTCAACACTCCTGTTCAAAATTCTACTAGAAATTCTAGTAAGGGCAATTAAGCAGGAATAGAAAAACATCCAAAGTAGACAGGAAAATACAAAGTTTTTGTTTGAATATGATATGCTCTTATATGTAGAAAAGCTAAAGACTACCGAAATTTTAAAAACAAATAAATTACTCAGTATAGCTGGAGGTTACACAATCAATATCTAAAAAAAATCAGTCGCATTTTTATTCACTAACAACAACTAATATAAAAATGAAATTAAGAAAATAATCACATTTAGAATATCATCAAAAGGAATAAAGTAATTTTTAATAAAATTAACCAGAGATTAAAAACTTGTACACTGGAAACTACAAAAGTTGAATAAAGAAAGAAAGAAGGTATAAATGAATGGAAAGATATTCAATTTTAGAAGACTTGATATTATTAAAATGCTATGCCACTCAAAGTGATCTGTATGTTCAATTAAATCCCTATCAAAATACCAATGACATTTTTAACACAAACATAAAAAAATTCTAAAATTTATATGAAATCACAAAAGCCTTTGAATAGAACCAAGGTCAGAGACAAGATGGTGGAGTAGAAGGATATGACTTCATCACTTCTTACAAAAAACACTGAATAACCAATGACAATAAAACACCAGAACTTACTAAGAGACCCTATATTCAAAGGATAATCCACAAAGAAGTGATAGGAAGGGCAGAATCATGTCAGGAAGGGTGGATTCCATATCTGCCATTTTATGAACCACAAATTTGAAAATAATTGTACCACAGAATTTCCCCCACAGAAGTGAAAGTTCTGAGCCTCACGTGAGTCTCCCTGGGCTGGGGATCTGACAATGGGAATAGGAACTTGAGGAGAATCTGGCTTTGAAGCCAGCAGGGTTCGATTCCTGTAATTCCATAGGACTGGGGGACACAGAAACTCTACACTTTGAGGGTGTACAAGGTCTCATGTGCACTAGGGCCCAGATAAAAGAGCAGTAAACTTATAAGGAACAGGGCCAAACTTACTTGCTAGTATTGAAAAGTCTCTTGCAGAAGTAAGAGATTGCTCTGCCTCACTATGGGGACAAAGACACTGGCAGCAGCAATTCAAGGAAGTAGTCATTGGTGTTAGCCCTCTGGGAGGCCACCATTTTCTTACCAAAACTTAGCCCAACCAGTAGCCTTCAGGCTACTGTTCTAATTCATCAGGCCAAACAACCAACAGGCATGAACACAGTCCCCACTCATCAGCATACAAGCTACTTAAAGTCTTCCTGAGCCAACAGTCCTCTAGACAAGTTCCCTGGCCTAGCCCTCCCCACAAAATGGACAAGATCTATCTTCACCCACCAGTGGGCAGGAACCAGTCTCTCCCACCAGAAAGGCTGTATGAGCCTCTTAGACAGCATCATCCAACAGAAGTCAGATAGCAGAAGCAACAAACACTATACCCCTACAGCCTGAAGAACAAAAACTGCAATCACAGAAAATTACACCAAATGAGTTGGTACAGGAATATGTCCCAGATGAAGGAACAAGATAAAAACCCATAAGGACAGCTAGATGATCAACAATCTACCAGGAAGAGAATTCAGAGTAATGATAATAAAGATAATCTAAGGTAGCAGAAAAAGAATGGAGACACATTTTGAGAAGACACAAGAAATGTTTAATAAAGACCTAGAAGAACTAAGGAACAACCATATATATGAACAACACAATAACTGAAATGAAAAATATGCTAGAAGGAATCAATAGCAGGATAAGTGAGGCAGAGAACGGATAAGTGATCTGGAAGATGGAATGGTGGAAATCACTACCATGGATCAAAATAACGATAAAAAGAATGAAAAAAATGAAGACAATACAGGAGCTCTCTGGGACGATTTTAAATGTACCAACATTCACATTATAGGGGGTCCAAGAAAGAGAACAGAGAAAGAAAATTCCCCCAAAATATTTGAAGAAATTAGTAGCAGGAAACTTCCCTAATATGAGAAAGAAAGCAATTACCCAAGTCAAAGAAGTGCAGATATTTCTGGGAAGAATACACCCAAAGATGAACATATCAAGACACATAAAAATCAAACTGACAGATATTAAAGATGAAGGAAAAATATTAAAAACAACGAGGGAAAAATGACAAATATCTGACAAGGAAATTCCCATAAGGATATCAGCTGATTACTCAGCAGAAACTCTGCAGGCCAGAAGGGAGTGATGTGATATATTTAAAGTGATTAAAGGAAAGGCCTTCAACCAAGAATACTCTATCCAGCAAAGCCCTCATCCAGATTTGATACAGACATAAAAAGTCTTCACAGACAAACACTAACAGAGTTCAGCACTAACAGATCAGCTTTGCAACAGTTGCTAAAGAAACTTTTCTTGGCAAAGGAGACCAGCAACTCAAAACAACCTTGTACATATATAGACTACTATATCAAAACCTCATGGAGGGACTTATCTGGTTGTCTAGTGGTTAAGACTTTGCCTTCCTTCAGGGTGTGCAGGTTCAGTCCCTGCTTGGAGAGCTAAGTTCCCACCTGCCTAGTGGCCAAGAAATCAAAACATAAAACAGAAGCAATATCATAACAAATTCAATAGATATTTTAAAAAGTTGAACACATCAAAAAGCATTTTTTTAAACCACATTAAAAAAAAAAAAAAAACAACCAAGAAACCCTCATGGGAACTGTAAGCCCCCAAACTACAATAGATATAAACACAAACACAAAAAGTAACACAAACAAATACTAAAGATTGTCATCAAACTGCAAAAGGACAAAAGAGGAAGGGGAAAACAACAAAAACAAACCCAAACAATTAAGAAAATGGCCAGGTGGCTCAATGGATGAAGAATCTGCCTGCAATAGGAACACACACATCAATAAATGCCTTAAACATAAATGGGTTAAATGTTCCAACCAAGACATATTGAATCAATAAAAAATTAAGAAGTATATTTATGCCATCAATAAGAAATCAAGTTCAGATCTAGGACACAGATGATAAGTAAAAGGATTAAAAAATAATTTAAAAAGCTGGAGTAGTAATACCATAACATACAAAATATACTTTAAAATAAATAATTTTATAAGAAACAAAGAAAGAGTATAGATTGATTCAAAGTATCAGGGATTGATCCAAGAAGATTAGCAATTACTAATATACATGCACCCAACGTAAGAGCACCTCAATACATAAGGCAAATACTAACTAGCATGAAAGGAGAAATTGAGAGTAACACAATAATAGTGGAGGACTTTACCAACCCACTTTTATCAATGGATAGATAATCCAGATAGCAAGTCCATAAGAAAACACAGGTTTTAAATGACACATTACACCAAGACGGACTTGACTATATTTAAATAGATGTGAAAAAAATGGAAAAAGTGACAGACTTTATTTTCTGGGGTTCCAAATCACTGTGGATGGTGACTATAGTAATAGAATTAAAGAACTTGCTCTTTGGAAGAAAGGCTATGTCGAACCTGGACAGCATATTAAAAAGCAGAATATAGTCAAAGCTCTAAAATGGACTGGAATGGGTGAGTTTAACTCAGATGACCATTATATCTACTACTGCAGGTAGGAATCCCTCAGAAGAAATGGAGTAGCCATCATGGTCAACAAAAGAGTCCGAAATGCAGTACTTGGATGCAGTCTCAAAAACAACAGAATGATCTCTGTTCATCTCCAATGCAAACCTTTCAATATCGCAGTTATCCAAGTCTATACCCCAACCAGTAACACTGAAGAAGCTGAAGTTGAACGGTTTTATGAAGACTTAAAAGACCTTTTAGAACTAACACCCAAAAAAGATGTCCTTTTCATTATAGGGGACTGGAATGCAAAAGCAGGAAGCCAAGAAACACCTGGAGTAACAGGCAAATTTGTCCTTGGAATGCGGAATGAAGCAGGGCAAAGACTAATAGAGTTTTGCCAAGAATATGCACTGGTCGTAGCAAACACCCTCTTCCAACAACACAAGAGAAGACTTTACACAGGGACATCACCAGATGGCCAACACCGAAATCAGATTGATTATATTCTTTGCAGCCAAAGATGGAGAACCTCTATACAGTCAACAAAAACAAGTCCAAGAGCTGACTGTGGCTCAGATCCTGAACTTCATATTACCAAATTCAGACTCAAATGGAAGAAAGTAGGGAAAACCGCTAGACCATTCAGGTATGACCTAAATCAAATCCCT
>NW_024072989.1:0-4605 GCF_014754425.2 Oryx dammah
TTTTTCCTCATCCTTTGGACCAGTACCAGAACTAGATAGAATGGAAATAATTTCATAAATGCTCTTGAAGCAAGAGAGTATGTGTTGATTTGTGTTTCACAGTATAGGTACTTGTTACTACTGTGGGTTTTTTTTTTTGTCACTTGTTGATATTTTAATCATAAAAATAATTTGGATTATAACTCCATTCCAAAACTCAAAGTGGCAAAAATAGCAGATTAGTACACACATTTGGAAAATGCCTTGTTCCTCACTTTCCCCTCAGTTTTTGAAAGACCAAAATGATCTTTCAGATTCCAAGATCTCAATACTTTATTTAAATGAAAATGCACATAAACCAACATCTTACCTGTCTGAAACAGAAAGTGCTGTTAAATGCCTTAGAGAGAAAGAATGAAAGTCAGTAGTTTGTCTGTGTCTTCAGCTGCTTTCCCAATATCTAGTCTGTCCTGTCCAGGAAGAATCCAGAGCAACATACTAAATCAAGTTTAAGAGATGGATTTAAGCTAGATGGTAACTTGAAAGTTTATAGAGAGTTTGACTCATACAGTTGTTGTGTGTATAAATGATGTATTTTATGAACCTTAACACTAGGTGAGAAAATCTCATAAACATCTATTGGTAGTGGTGTTCAGTCACTAAGTCATGTCCAGTTCTTTGTGACCCCATGGACTGCAGCATGCCAGGCTTCCCCGTCCTTCATTTTCTCTCAGTGTTTGCTCAAACTCATATAAATTAAGTTGGTGATGCCATTCAACAAGCTCATCCTTTGTCGTCCCTTTCTCCTCCTGCCCTCAGTCTTTGCCAACATCAGGGTCTTTTCCAATGGTTTGGCTCTTACATCAGATGGGCAAAAGTGTCAGAGCCTCAGCATCAGCCCTTCCAATAAACATCTATAGAAGCATTCAAATAACCTTAGATGAGACAGCAACCTTTTTTTTCCTTGTAGCACTTTATTTATTTATTTTTAACACCAAAACATTTTGTACTGGGGTGTAGTTGATTAACAATCTTGTGATAGTGTCAGGTGAATAGTGAAGGGACTCAGCCATACATATACACGGATCCATTCTACCCCAAGCCACCCTCCCATCCAGGCTGGCACATAATATTGAGTAGAGTTCCATGTGCTATACAATAGGTTTTTGTTGGTTACCCATTTTAAATAAAGCAGTGTATACATGACCTTCCCAAAGTCCTTAATTATCCCTTCCCCTTGGCAATCAGGAGTTTGTTTTTTAAGTCTGTAAGTCTTTTTTCTGTTTTGTATTTAAATTCATTTGTATCATTTCTTTCTAGATTCCACATATAAGTGATGTCATATGATATTTGTCTCCTTCTCTGTCTGACTTACTTCACTCAGTATGACACTGTCTAGGTCCGTCCACATTGCTGCAAATGGCCTTCTTTCTTTCTTTTTAATTGCTGAGTAATATTCCATTGTATACATATGCTGTATCATCTTATCCATTCCTCTGTTGATGGACATTTACTGTGTTTCCATGTCTTGGCTCTTGTAAACAGTGCTGCAATGAACATTGGGGTGCATCTGTCTTTTTGGGCAATGTTTTTTTTTCTGGATATATGCCCAGAAGTGGGATTGCAGGGTCATATGGTAGCTCTACTTTTAGTTTTTAAGGAGCTTCCATACTGTTCTCCATAGTGGCTGTACCAATTTACATTGCCACCAACAGTACAGGAGGGTTCCCTTCTCTCCACACTGTCTCCAGCATTTGTTATTTGTGGATTTTTTTTAATAATAGCCATTCTGACTGGTGTGAGGTGGTATCTCATTGTAGTTTTGATTTGCATTTCTCTAATAACTAGCGATGTTGAACATCTTTTCATGTGCCTATTGGCCATCTATATGTCCTCTTTAGAGAAATGTCTATTCAGGTCTTTTGCCCATTCTTTGAGTGGGTTGTTTGTTTTGATACTATTAAGTGTCATAGGTATTTGTAAATTTTGGAGATTAATCCCCTATCAGTCACATCATTTGCAAATATTTTCTTCCAATCTGAGGATTGTCTTTTTGTTTGTTTATTGTTTCCTTTGCTGTGCAAAAGCTTTTGAGTTTAAGTAGGTCCCATTTGGACAGTGAACTTTCAAAAAAATTTTCCTACATTTTTCTTTGACTTCCTTGTTGATTTCTTGGAATCCTGGAAGTCTCTGAACAACAGTTTTCCCAAGACTCTGAGGCAGTGGTTACATCATTTAAGAATCCAATTTGTAATTTTATCTTTATTCTGGTTACATTTCCATTATAAACAGTTTAAGCATGTACACACACACGTCTATACATCAAAGACTCTATCCCTCATAAACTGTTTTTGCCTTATTCATAAGCCAAGACTGTGTACAGTCAAAGATCAGACAGTTCTCCAAAAAGCTATTAGGGAAAAAACTTGGGATTTAAAGGGAAATGATTATTCATCAAACCTTTAGAAAATTCTCAAGCTACAATTCACCCTTAAGTTCAAAGAATGGCAAAATTAAATATCAACATTTTAATCTTATTTTCCTTTATTCTTTGTAAAAAACAATAAAATTTATATGGTTTTGCTTATTCTAAAGCTTACTTTAATAGCATCTCTTATGTTCCTATTCTCTTATACTGCATTTCTGAGTTGTTCATTTACAATGTACCTGTGTTGTGATTTTGCACAATTTTTTATATGGAGTGTGTTATTTTATTTCTAGATCTCTGATCACATTTAAATACTTTAATCTTTCTGTTGAGGTAGTAACTTTTTTCTTCGATGTTCTGCAGAGGAAGTAAGCAGATTCTCACAGATTGAATGTTTAAATGTGTCTTCAAAACATGCATGGGAAAAAAAAAGTGTAACTGTCACATTTTTAGCAGCAAAATACTTAAATAGCTCTTGTTGTTAAGCCCACTAAAGGACACCCCCTTCCTAAATTACTCAACATAAAACTATATTCTTATGAAAAAAGAGCAAAACATAACAGGAAGGTAAGATAAGTGTCTCTGAGATATGTCAGGTCCTGATGTGTATTAACAACTGTCAGTCAATTTCTGATTTAGACTTTTAAATTATAAAAGGAAATTTGTTTGAAAGCTTTCTATGTTATATTTGGAATACTTAGAGTAGTTTTAGAATATATTTAGGAGAGGTTTATGTTGTTTGGGAAGAATAAATGTTAATGGTCTGCAAAGCTGCCCTGTCACCGACTGGGTCTCAGAAACAGTGCTCTGCCTTCACCAAGCTTTCTGTACTTTCTGTTGCTAGGTAGGCACTAGGGGTGGACAGTGAGAGACAGAAGGAAGAGAATCCACCAACTTCTCTTCTTATTTCAGTCCTCTTATCACCCATCAGCCACTTCAAATTGGGAGATTACTACATAAGCATCTATATTCCTAATTTCTCTTGAAAAACTAGAAAATCTCACCATTGTGAGCCTGAAAACCAGTAGCATCAGCTAAGTCAGCCAAGCTGAGAAGCAGTTGATCCCATGAGTAGACCATCTGCTCTTGATTTTTTCCACAGTCCTTACCATTCCATAATATCCCACCTGTAAAAGCAAATGTTGGTTGCTCTTGATGAGTACAAATAGAGAAAATTGGAATCACTGTATAGTTATGATCAAAAGCCAGTGAAAATATGAGGGGAATGCAGGAACCAAGAGACTATTATTAAAATGACAAGCAGTTGATTGAGGTGGATGAAAAGGGATGCAAAAAGAATGCGGATTCTAATTGATTAGCATTTATATTAATTGGTTGCTGCTGCTAAGTCGCTTCAGTCGTGTCCGACTCTGTGTGACCCCATAGACGGTAGCCCGCCCGGCTGCCCTGTCCCTGGGATTCTCCAGGCAAGAATACTGGAGTGGGTTGCCATTTCCTTCTCCAATATTAATTGGAATTGATGATATTGTTGAGAAAGTTGGCTGGAGCCAGGTTGCTGATTACAAATACCAACTGCCCGAATCACATGATGGATATTGGTTTACAGAAAGATGTTAGCGTTAGATTTTGCTAAACTCTATAGCTATCCTCAGATTGTGATGAAAAAAAGGTGAAACTGAGTTGCTCAGTCGTGTCTGACTCTTTGTGACCCCGTGGACTGTAGCCCACCAGGCTCTTCTGTCCATGGGATTCTCCAAGCAAGAATACTGGATTGGGTTGCCATTCCCTTCTCCAGGGGCTCTTCCTGGCCCACGGATCGAAGCCCATCCAGGGATTGAACCTGGGTCTCCTGCATTGCAGGCGGATTCTTTATCATCTGAGCCACCGGGAAAGTCCAGGGAAATCACAGTGTGGTATGTGCCTTTAGTTCTGTAATTACATTTTGGCTGCTTCAGATCTATATTAGACCATTATTCAGATTATACAGTCACAGTCAGAATCTCCCAATGGTATCTATTTCTTGAAAATTAATTAGCTGGGCTTCCCGGGTTGCAAAGTGGTAAAGAATCTTCATGCTAGTGCAGGAGATGACAGAGATGTGCTGCTGCTGCTAAGTCGCTTCAGTCGTGTCCGACTCTGTGCGACCCCAGAGATGGCAGCCCACCAGGCTCCCCCATCCCTGGGATTCTCCAGGCAGGAACACTGGAGTGGGTTGCCATTTCCTTCTCCAATGCATG
>NW_024072991.1:0-4604 GCF_014754425.2 Oryx dammah
GCTAAAGCTAAAACTCCAGTACTTTGGCCACCTCATGTGAAGAGTTGACTCATTGGAAAAAACTCTGATGCTGGGAGGGATTGGGGGCAGGAGGAGAAGGGGATGACCGAGGATGAGATGGCTGGATGGCATCACGGACTTGATGGACGTGAGTCTGAGTGAACTCCAGGAGATGGTGATGAACAGAGAGGCCTGGCGTGCTGCGATTCATGGGGTCGCAAAGAGTCGGACATGATTGAGCGACTGAACTGAACTGAACTGAGGAATAAAAATAGTTCAGGCTTGAAAATATGTGGGTTATTTTCAAATATCTTTTGATATTCATTTCTAACATAATTCCACAGTGGTAAGAGATCAGACTCTGTATGATTTCAATACTTTTAGACCATGAGATTTTTGCACCTTCTTTTATGTCCCTGGAAATGTTCCAGTGTCTCCTAGTTTATAATCTTGGGAACTTTGTATCCTACTGTTGTGTGAAAATTGTATAAATCTTAATTATGTTGAATTGGTTCATAGTGCTTTTCAGGTCTACTATATCCTTCTACTTCTCTGTATACTCATTCTATTAATGAATGTTAAGAGTTTTTGAGAATTTGATGTTGAAACTCCAACTAAAAATCTTAATTTATCTACTTAAAAAATAATTGCTGTATATAGTGGAACTATATGTAACCTTGTTGTGTAAAAATAAAAAGATCTGTTCAGACTCTCCAAAAAAGAAAAAAAGAATATTTTAAAGGAGAGTCTAAATAAAACCATATTTTCTGTTCTCAACAATAAATAGAAATTATCATGAAAAAAATAGTGTAAGACTTATACAATGAAATCTATAAAATATTGCTGAAAGAGATTTTAAAAGATATAAGTATATGGAAAGACAATCTATGTTCATGGATTGGAAGACTCAGTATTGTTAAGACAGCAGTTCTCCCCAAATTGATCTATATATTCACTTCAATCCCTGTCAAACTCCCAGAAAACATTTTTTATTTTTTTGCAGAAATTGGCAAGCTGATCTTCATCCAATCTCCAAAGCTGTTCCTAAAATATGAAAATATATTGAACACAAAATAAGTGAAACAATTCTGAAAAGAAGAATGAAGTAGAGGATTTATATTTCATGATTTCAAAATATAGCATCAAACCACATAACCAAAACACTGGTACTGGCATAACAACAGATATATAGATCAATGGAACAGCATTGAGAGTTCCAAAATAAACTCTTACATTTATGATAATTAACTAAAAAGAAGATAAGTCAAGACTCGGAGAAAAATATTCCTACATATCATGTATCTGCTCAAGAACTTGTATCCAAAGAACTCTTCCAACTAAATAAAATAATAGATAATTCAATTTTTAAATGGGCAAAGTGTTTGAATAGATATTTCACCAAAGAGGATTTACCAATGGCCAGAAGCACTTGAGAAAATGCTCAGGATCTTTAGTCATTGTAGGAATGCAAATCCAAACCACAATGAGTTATCACTTCACTAGAAGTGATATAGAATGGCTATAATTTAAAAGAAAGAAAACAACAAGTGTCAGGATGAGAAGAAATTGGAACACTGTTCATACACTGCTGATGGGAACGTAAAAATGATACAGCCACTTTGGTAAACAATGTGGCAGTTCCTCAAAGAACTTCATGTGGAGTTATCTACATATGACCTAGCAATTCCATTCCTAGGAGTCTACCTGAAGGAAGTGAAAACACATGTCCACACAGAGACTTGGCGCTCAGGACACGTTTAATTTTCCTACTTGGAACTAAGAGACCTCAGGTATTTTTTACAAACTAGCAAGGTCTGGCAGGGCCCTTCAGAAATAGGAGCATTTCACAGCTACGGAAACTGGGGCTATGTCCGAAAGAACTGAAAACACATGTCCACACAAAGACTTATGTGGAAATGGGAATTTCCAAAGACAAATGGGAATTACCTGGTGGCCCAGTGCTCAAGACAGCGCTTTCACTGCTGAGGGTAAGGGTTCAATCCCTGGTCAGCGAAGTAAGATCCTGCAAGCCCTACAGCCTGGACAAAAGAAGAAAAGAAAAGAGAAGAGAGAGAAAGAGAGAGAAAACATTTATACATAAATGTTCAAAGAAGCATTTTCCTAAAGTGGAAACAACCCAAACATCTATTGATGATGAGAAGAGAAGTAAAACGTGGTATATCCATACAATACAATATCATTCGGCCATAAAAAAGAATGAGGGTCTGATACACAGTACAACAGGGATGAACCTCAGAAACGCTGTGCTCAGTCAAAGAAGCCAGATGCCAAAAACACACACTGCAGGATTCCATGCACATGACTGTCCAGATAAGGCAAATCTCTAAGACAGAAAGCAGATTAGTGTTTTCCAGGGCTGAGGGTAGAAATTGCCGTGAGAGATCTCTTTAGGATGATTGAATATCCTAAAATTAGATTGTGATGATGGTTGTACAACTCTGTAAACTCGCTAAGCCATTGAATTATACACTTAAAAGAGGTACATTTTATGGGACGTAAATTATGTCTCAATAAAACTGTTAAAAATAAGGTGACAATTAACCTCTACACAACAAATTAATTTTTTCTTTAATTTTCTCAGGATAAGAGATCATTTTTCAGCCTGCTACCTGACCTCCTGAGGTTGTTTCAGACTTTGTGCTCAGGACATATTTAATTTTCCTGCTTGGAAATAAGACAATTGAGGTCTTTTATACAAACTGGCAAAGTCTTGCAGGGCCCTTTAAAATCAGGGGCATTTCACAGCTAGAGAAACTGAGGTTCAGAGAAATAAAGGCTCTTCCCACGGCAGCACAGAAACTTGGCAACAGCTCCATCAATGACCAGCAGAAGACTGATTTCATAACACAAACGCCAGTCCCTGGACAACCGATCTGGCCTCAGCCTGGCACAGGCAGCCCCATTGTGTGTTCTTGCCAGCGCTCCTCTAATCTTTCTGAAGATCTTGCCCCAGCCTGAGACGCGTCTCTAGCCTTTCCCTCTCGGGTGTACAAGAACAGTCTCAACTTCTGGGTCCCCAAAAGTCCAGTCTTGTTGTCCATTAACACTATCATGTTCTTGCTAGTAAAGTAATGCTCAAAATTCTCCAAGCCAGACTTCAGCAATACGTGAACCGTGAACTCCCTGATGTTCAAGCTGGTTTTAGAAAAGGCAGAGTGCCGGGAGCCAGCGTGAGGAATTCCACCCGTGACAAGGTCATGCGGCAGAGCTCTGATGGCAAGGCTAATCAGACCTCAAGTTTTCCCCTGGAATTTCCTGAGCATCCACCCCCCAAAAAATAAGAATCTGCCTGCTTTTCCACTCTTCTGACATTCTCTGGAAAAAGTCAATTCAGGGCTCTCGTCTTCTGCATTTGAAAGAGTGTTTCAATCCAAAAACCCCTCTGATGGCTTTCTAGCCTGCCTGCAGGCTGCGCATGTGATTGTTTGAGGCCTCCCAACTGTGGGGGACACAGGAAGCAAAAAACATCCTAGGAATGTTGAGGCTTCCGAGGAGTCAAAATCATTAGAATAGGACCGATTAAAGGTTTCATTTGTTGAGCCAATACTTGCTGCCAAATTCTCATATCTTTTATTTTTAGGTATAGTTGGTATATAGAAAAACAGGTAGTAGACCTGGTATTAGCAACACTAGATCTTTGAGTTAAGTACCTTCTTTGTTATAACCCACTGCACCTTTGTTCTATAGGAATGTAATTTTTTGTACTTTGAGGGTGATGCAGAGTAAAGAGGAAACACTTCTAGGGAAAAGGAGTTTTCTGGACAATTATCCAGGAAGAGAGCCATAAAAATGTTAACAAGCCTCTTTGCAAGAAGATAATGTAAGCCACCTGAGACCTTTTGTATACGGGAGGGTATGCAAAAAGAAAGCCTTGTCTCAATGAGGGTCAGGACTGCTGCCCCTGCATAACTCTGCATATTCCATTATGTACAACTTGGGGTATATAAGCTGATTTTGAAAAATAGTTTTTGGAGTCTTGCACCGATGCTAGGCTTCCCCATGTCGTTCTTTTCTTTTTCTGGCTGAATTCCCATCTGGAGCAGGGAGGCTCATCATGTCTACTTATTTGTCCCGGCTTCTAAGATCCGTAAGAGAGAGAGCCCAAGGCAGGGCACTCTCCGATATTTAAACAGATGCCAGTGGCCCTACATAGATGGTGCAAACCTCTTGTCTCGAGATTTTCTTCCTAATCTATTTTTTCCTAATCTATTTTCTTCCTAATCTAATCTTATCTCTAAACAAATAAGTTTTCCACGCCGACACCGTCCACCCTTCGAATTCCCTGGATCCACCGGGGCTGGACCCCGGCAGCAGAGGAACCAGAGATCAAATTGCCAACATCCGCTGGATCATGGAAAAAGCAAGAGAGTTCCAGAAAAACACCTATTTCTGCTTTATTGACTATGCCAAAGCCTTTGACTGTGTGGATCACAAGAAACTGTGGAAAATTCTGAAAGAGATGGGAATACCAGACCACCTGACCTGCGTCTTGAGAAATCTGTATGTAGGTCAGGAAGCAACAGTTAGAACTGGACATGGAACAACAGACTGGTTCCAAATAGGAAAAGGAGTACATCAAGGCT